>NC_089771.1:32042883-32107883 GCF_040412425.1 Macrobrachium rosenbergii
GAGAGAGGAGTATTTGTATGAAATTTCCTAGAAAAATCAGATTGTTTTTCCTTAATACCTAACGATATGTCCAACAATTTCTTATAGCCTAAATCATCTAGAAACGAATATACCCCATCACCCCGCATTAAAAAAAAACATCAATTAAACTAATGTCATCATTACTACCAAACAAGACAACCCAAACACCACCCGGACCGAGTCTCACAAGACGACAAAACAAAATCCGCTCTCGTTCCCATAATAAAGATCCGGATTTCTTTTGTGAATCACAAGTAACAAGATGCCAAAAATGGAAAGGGTATCACTGCCCCTCACACACTCTGAATGTAAAATCGTTTGTTCAATTAATAATACAACCGGGTGTCTTTTGCCGTTGCCATAAACGTCTCACAGGGTTCACTGATTGATTTTGCCCATGTTCTGGCGTCAAAAGCATATGTTGTGGTCGGCGACGCAGCTTCTTGTAAAGACTTGGGCTACTGGAATATGGGAACGACCAGAGAATGTCTACGAGATGTAAGGAACATCGGTACAAATAAATAAGATTAAAATTAAAGTTTCATAATCGCTTTCGGCGCTGCTCAATCTTCCGTCGATTGAATTTTCTAACACTGACTGAAAACTACGCTACATTTCCAATCATACACGTAAGTGCATTTGATCATACCTCAAAATATACCACACACGTCATTGCGGGTTATCTTGCTTACTTGAAAACAGGAAAGTCTTTAAAACTGTCTACAAAGCCTGACCAAATATGAAGAATTTACACGATGATATTCCGTCGAACGGATATATAAACTAAGCACATTATAGGGTAGTATGCAAATTAAGTTAAAAACAGTTGAAGTTTGTATGTAAATGATACGGGCACAAATCGGATAATAGGAAGCGAACAAAGAAACATTATTTATCTAAATTTCTGCTGTTTGACCTAAAACATTATAACTTCCAACCCAAAACATTTATATAAAAGAGAGAGAGAGAGAGAGAGAGAGAGAGAGAGAGAGAGAGAATAAACTGTTAGCAATGGTATCAAACCTCTCGACGACAAATCTCAGTTTTTAAATGGAGAGAGAGAGAGAGAGAGAGAGAGAGAGAGAGAGAGAGAGAGAGAGAGAGAGAGAGTGGGGGAGATTCAACTGGCACTACATGAAAGCAAAGCTGTACAGATCTCACAAAGCAATGTAACCATGAATAAATCCTGTAACTATCGTTCTAAACCACGGTATTAATCCAAGCCGCCAAAATCAAACCTATAAAACATGTCTTGTAACTTCGTCTTACCTCGCTAGCCTTAGCCACAATACCCCCACAAACATTAAGCGGAGAGCCGAGAACAACAGATTAATATATATCGTCTTGTGTCCCTTTAAAAACACAAGGTCCTCTCCACTACTCATAAGAAATGACAGGAGGTATGCAGTCCACCACAAGAATTAAAGACATCGTAACTTTAATGTTTTATCTTTCTGAAGCCAGAGACCAGAAACTGCTTGTAGCTCTCTTGTGGAATGTCAAATGGTCTGATGTTATCAGAGCGTGAAATACGCATGATGTAATGTATGACACGGTGTCTATTAATACAGTTGTTTGGTTAAAATGGACCGGAGTACTGACATTGAAAATATTACGCAATACTGAGTTATAGAGACTTTATTCTTTTATTTCTGTATGGTTGAAATAACACTGTTTTGCATTTTTCCTTCATGATATCATTAGCAATACTGACTTGATTATTTTATTTCTGTATAGTTGAAATAACTCTTTATTTGTTATTTTTTTCCTCCACGATATCATTAGCAATAATGAGTTATAGAGACTTGATTCTTTTATTTCTGTATGGTTGAAATAACTCTGATTTGCAATTTTTTCCTTCGTGTCATCAACATCAACAAAACCAAAAATTTTGCGGAGTGAACGAACTTTATAAGCGTTAATACATCTTCACGGAAATAATCAAATATATCTTAAGTGTAAATACATTATCACGGCAATAACTAAATACATCATACATTCCAATTGCTAGCTAAAAACACAAGAAAATCTACCAGACCCCTTCCAGAGAAGTCAAACAACCGGACCCAATCAATAAGACTGCAGACTCATTAGCAGGAAAACCGTCCGGTCCCCACAAAATAATCCAGTTCATTTGCAGGATTCCCTCCTTCCTTCCTTCCCCTCCTTCCCCTCCTCCTCCTCCTCCTCCTCCTCTTCCACATAACTGGTTCCAAAGGACGTCTCTGTCAAAACTTTCATGACGATTACGCAGAAGCCCTGAGAGAGCTAAGGAGTTAGTCCCAAAGGGCTTTCGGGGAGACCATCTTTGGCTTTCAATAGAGTCCAATAATTCGCCTTGGTGAAATAATAATAATAATAATAATAATAATAATAATAATAATAAGAAGAAGAAGAAGAAGAAGAAGAAGAAGAAGAAGAAGAAGAAGAAGAAGAAGAAGAAGAAAGAAGGATATAATAATAATAATAATAATAATACACCTACAACGTCAAAAATTAAGGTAATATAAAAGAGGGTCCACACGGCAAGTCCCGGCTCTAATAGGGCGTCAAGTTTTGCCATGAAGCTCGCACCAAGGCTTATTCATTCCGCCGAATTTGGGAGGGGCTGCCCCACGGACTGGTTAACGGCAGGTCCAACAACGGAGTTTAGTACCTTTAGACGACTGCTGGTTTACAGTGATGTAATTATTATTATTATTATTATTATTATTATTATTATTATTATTATTATTATTATTATTATTATTATTATTGTGACGTTTAAAAGATCCATAGTTGTATACTGTTAATATATACATACACACACACATATATATACAGTATATATATATATATATATATGTATATATATATATATATATATATATATATGTGTGTGTGTGTATGTATATTTCTTTATATAACAAAAGGTGCGTTTGAATCCTCTGAAGGGAAGAATCTCTTGAAGGGAATTTAAAATTGCCACTGTCTTCGTAAATAGTGTTCCCTCCCAGGAAGTTAACAAGGACGTGCCTACCATCCTCACACACACACACACACACACACACACACACACACACACACACGCATATATATACACGTGTATAATTAAAAAATACATATTTACATATATAAATGCAATCTTTTAAAAACTATCAATATTATTATTAATGCTGCTGCTACTATTTTTACCAATGTCACTACTACTATCATCATCATCATCACTCATCATCATCCACAACATCTCACTAAGAACGATGACATACGATCTCCCACAAATTCGTGCTCTCGTGTTCACTGTGCTACGGTAGTGTGGAGACTAATTTCTAGGCCACAAGACTTAACGACCGCGTAAAGGCATCTGCGCAATTCTTCCTCTATCTTTGCTTGTTTTTTTCCATTTCCCCTTTACTTTCGTACATTAGTATCTCTTCGTCTCGTACCTGTCATAATATCCTTCTATTCCTTTCTTTACTTGTTTTTTCATTCTCTTTCCTATCGTACTTTATTACGCATTTGTCTCGTACTTTCCACAACATCCTACTTCTTCACAGAAAGAATTCCTGAATAAGTTCGTCCGGTTTTTAAGAAAATTGTGATACACTGAGAAGTATTTTCAGTAACCTCTTTTTTCTGTAATTCTTATTATACCTTCCGTTACTTCTTTTTAATATTCTTTGGAAGGCTGAATTTCAAGTCAGTGGCCCCTGTGGTGGGCTTGTTCCATTTGAATAGGGTTCGTCTTCTGAATAATAATAATAATAATAATAATAATAATAATAATAATAATAATAATAATAATAATAATAATAATAATAATACCATTCTTTCTGGATTTCCCATTTACCTTCTATTATATACTTCTTTTTACTTCTGTCGAATGAATACTGTAATATTCTTTGGAAGCTTGAATTTCAAGTCAGTGGCCCCTGTGGTGGGCTTGTTCCATTTGAATTGGGTTCATTTTCTGAATAATAATAATAATAATAATAATAATAATAATAATAATAATAATAATAATAATAATAATAATAATAATTATATTTCTTTGAATTTCAAGTCAGTGGCCCCTTTGGTATACTTGTTCCACATGAATATTTTCTGAATAATAATAATAATAATAATAATAATAATAATAATAATAATAATAATAATAATAATAATAATAATAATAATAATACTGTGTACTGTACTCGAATCTATGCCGCGGTACATAATGACACAGAGAAGCCTTTGTTCATCATGTATGACAATTCGTCTCTTACAATTAAGTAATTAAACACAAGGTATCAGGCGTGTACATTCTGGCCGACACAATCCTCTGTTGTTGGTGAATTTAGGCTAATTATTATTGCAAGTAGTGATAGCTTGTTTTAGGAAAGGATGTATATTTTTCTGTATTTTAATTCAAAATAAATTCAATTTTAAATATAGATTTAATATTGATCCGGAAAGTCGGAATCATGTACAAATAATTTGTATAAGTTTAATTTTTGCAAATGTGAAAAACCTTTATTCCTGTACATTACGTGTATCAAATCGCGTTCAATTCGCGTCCAAACTACCAGCTGAAACGCCCAAGGATTAGTGAAAATAAATACTAATTGAGAGAGAGAGAGAGAGAGAGAGAGAGAGAGAGAGAGAGAGAGAGAGAGAGAGAGAGAGAGACCAATCATTTTTCAGATGAAGAGAAGAAAAAACAGGTTGAATTTCACATGGATAATTACAAGAAGACCCCACCGGAAAGACAAGTTGCCTCTCTCTCTCTCTCTCTCTCTCTCTCTCTCTCTCTCTCTCTCTCTCTAAATAGAACCACAGTTACGGAATCGGATGGCAACATAACACTCTGCTGACCACGAGGAAGAAAAAGACAAATAAGATGATAATTTAGGAATTATTATTATTATTATTATTATTATTATTATTATTATTATTATTATTATTATTATTATTATTATTTTGATATTGCTGTCATAAGTTGTCTGGTTTATTTAAGTAATAAACAGAGAGAGAGAGAGAGAGAGAGAGAGAGAGAGAGAGAGAGAGAGGGTGGGTTTACGTACACCCTGGCAGCTTAAATCTCATTGCTTTTTCATGATCTGTGCAATAATAATAATAATAATAATAATAATAATAATAATAATAATAATAATAATAATAATAATAATAATATATATTATAGTTGAAACAACATCATCCATCAAACACGGAAAACCATTAAGAATAAAATCCAACACAACTCGACTTCAGATTAAGACGCGAAAGAACGTAATATTTACAACGTTCAAGTTCGCCCCTGCCTGTCACGTTCCGCCGTTCTCGTAAGCGCGTCGACTTCCAAAACACACCGCATTACAGCTGAAATTACATGCTATATCACAGTCAATCCGCGAAGCGTTAGCCACAAACGACCACATGTTGCTTGCGGAACGCAGCCACAAATAGCGACTTCATCGAAATTTGTGAATGAGCGAGTGAGATGGTTCATGAATGGGCGGAAGGCTGATTGCTTGTGTGTGCGTGTATGTATGTATGTATGTATGCATGTGTGTATGTATGTATGTATGTACATTATATATATATGTGTGTGTGTATATATATATATGTGTAGGCTATGTATGTATGTATTTATATACTTAATATATATATGCGTATACATATATATATACATATATACACATCTACAACCGTATTTCATTCTTCCTGCCAGCTGATTTTAACAGCAAAACGAGTAGAATGTGCAAATGAATAAACGCTCGAACACACAAGCAAATATATTAGTATCCTGTAAGCAGCTAAACAAGCCCAAGTCATATCAGGTGTCCCACAAGGACAAGTTCTCAGTCCCATTCTCTTTACAATCATGACTACTGATACTGATAACAATCTGCAAAGCGTAACTCTATCTCTATTTGCTTAGAATTTTACGTCTCAACCTTACACTCACGACAAAGTGAGTGTATATAAATATAAAAAAATATAAAAATATAAATATATAAAAAAAATATAAAAAAAATATAAAAAAATATAAAATATTTTTTTATATTTTTTTAAAAATATAAAAATATAAAAAAAAATAGGAAGTTAATATACCCGTGGGGAACACAGAAACGAAGCAAGCTGTACAGGGAAAAATTCTGGACAAAAGCTGTGGAAAAATCGCAAACGTTCCATCACTGTGTTGAGCCAGATAGATACGCCATTAGGATAAAGTATGTTAAAAATCTTGGAGCCATCATCTCAGGAAACCTAACATGATCTACTTAAATTGTAAGAGCCACAGAATCTGTCGTATGCAGGCGACAAGGAAATCGAGAATATTCTCAGAAACAGATATGTATACAACGCACTCGCCATGGGAGACGTTGCTTACAGCAATTACTGATACTTGTTCACCAATATCTCCCAACACACCTATGACCAAACACATCGACCTCAGGGCGTGATACATAACTTCACAGAGAAAAATACAGTCTTGCATGACCTACCCTACTGTGACAGACTGAAAACTATGAAACTAAAGTACCATTCAGCTAAAATACGAAAGCTGTACAGTATTTTACATCTGCAATATCAGAGAGCTGTGCCATTCAGTTCCTGCAAAATTCCAGAACTGATTTCAGACGCTCTTAGCCTCAACCTACTCTGCATCATGACCAGCTGTGACTAGTTGTTACATCATTTGTTCTCTAAGACTCTAACCTATGAAACTGTCTGCCTCGACGCATATCAAACGTGGCAGATGAACCATTAGACATATTTAACATTAAGTTAGACGAGTCTCTGGATATTCTGCCGGACGTGCCTAGTCACTCCCGCGACCCCAATACGTGACGCAATTCTAACTCGATATGGCACCATGTCAGGTCTAACTTATTGTTTTCAATAGCTCCAACAAATATAATATCTAAACCCATAGAGGGAGTAATCCCCCCAGAAACCTCAGAGAGGGGTGAAACCTCAATCTTGTCATAGTAACCAACCCAACTCCTAACATTCTTCTGGCTTGCCAAGTGTTTTAGTCCACTGTGAGAAAATAAAGTCTTTCAATGTATGTAGAAGAGAGATATATATTAATATGGGGAGTCTCTCGGTTCGATATTTTTCTAGTTTTCCTCCTCCATTTGCGCGTCAGACTGCCGTTGCATAATCAAAGGTCAATGTACACCAGAATTAATTCATATATTAAAATACATATTAATTATTCATGTCGAAATTTGAGCTCAGTGAATAAACACATTTTAATTTTAATATTTTAATATATACATTAATTAAAATACATTATTAATTATTCATGTCGAAATTTGAGTTCAATGAATACACATTTTAATTTTAATATTTTAACATATAAATTAATCAAAATACATATTAATTATTCAAGTCGAGATTTGAGCTCAGTGAATACACAACACATTTTAATTCCAATATTTTAATAGATAAATTAATTAAAATACGTTATTAATTATTCATGTCGTACTTTGAGCTCAGTGAATACACAACACATTTTAATTCCAATATTTTAATAGATAAATTAATTAAAATACATATTAATTATTCATGTCGAAATTTAATTAATTAAAATACATACCAATTATTCATGTCGAAATTTGAGCTCAATGAATAAACAACCCATTAACATTACCGTAAACAAGCTGACTCGTTCATCTGTTTTGAAACTCGGTAAACACAGCCTACGATAATGTTACAAAGATGCAGTTTCAATGCCTGCAACCATGTGCAACATTTCACGGCAGCTGCCCCTGCCTTTCAACACGAAAGCAAATCCAGCAAGCACGACGAAAAAGAGTATCTTTTCAAGAAATATTTAAGCGAAGAGGAGTCTGATGACAGCGAATGAAGTCATATTGAGAGATATTGGCTGATAAGCAACGGCTAGAACGACTTACCCAACCGATCGAAATCATTCTAAGTAATATTTGCGTAAAAGAAATGCAAACAGGACTGTACTGCCCTGAAGTGGAAGACTGCAGTGTCTGCAAAAATACAAAGCTGAGAAAAATGGTGGATACTGCAGTTTTCCCTTGCCTTACTACTGATTTTGCAGATACTGCAAAAGGGACCCCCTAGATAAAGCACTGAAGAATCATTCTGAAACTGCAGTAACTTGTGTATTAGTGTTTCACGAGCCCAATAGGTGGCATATCTCAATTTCGAAAATTTTGCAGATACTGCAGTTTTCCATTTTAGGGCAGTATATTGGTCAATCTTGGAACAAATGACGACTGAAAACACCCAAACCTATATCAGTCTGAAATGCACAAATGCAACGAATTTCAAACGAAGTTCAATTAAATATGGCCACCTTTAAAACTCGCAATGATTTCTGAAACGTATTTCCAAAAGGGTCATTCCCAAACAAGCTACAAAAGCAATGCGATACAGAAAACAAGTGAAAATGCGCAGAAGTTTCTTCGGCGCAATCGGGTTTTCTGTACACGGTGTATAATCAAGGCCCCCGAAAATAGATCTATTTTTCGGTGGTCTCGGTACAATGCTGTATGAGCCGCGGTCCATGAAACTTTAACCACGGCCCGGTAGCATATCATATATCGTTGCCAGAAGCACGATTATAGCTAACTCTACCCTTAAATAGAATCAAAACTACTGAGGCTAGAGGGCTGCAATTCGGTATATTTGATGCCCGGAGGGTGGATGATCAACATACCAAATTCAAGCCCTCTAGCCTCATCAGTTTTTAATATCTGAGGGGAAGACAGAAAAAGTGCGGAGAGTAAATAGTGCGGACGGGCAGACAAAGCCGGCACAATAGTCTTCTTTAACAGAAGACTCAAAGAACAATTGCTCAATGAGGTGCAAAAATCAACAGAGTCAACACAGTCCCGAATAAATAACACTGGATGCCCTTAGTGATAGAACGGCGCAGAATGAAGTGTTAAAATACAAGAGGCGGTATTGTCCACGTCATGTGCGTTTTCTTGAGGGCACGCACACGTGTGCACTGTACATGCTCCGCACAAGGAGTGCCACACTGCCTCCACTGCGGATTAGGTAACAGGGGCCATTCCCGCTGATGCAACACCCTGGTGGAGCAATTCACATCTGCACTGACACTGAAGCTAAGTAAGGAGTGAGCAAGAAGGGCCTGGGAGGAGAAGCAACATCCTCCAACGTGACAGGATGGAGGAGGATGAGTCACAGTGGGAAAAATAATGGAAAACATATAAAATGACATAAATTTGAATTTATACGATGCAATAAGGTTACCGGTTAAAAATGAATATATAAAACCAAACTAACAGTTAATTTTTTCTAAGCTAGAGCAGCATCCTACAGTAGCACCATCCAACTCGACAGGATGGAGATAAGACTGAGTCACAGTAGGAAAAATCATGAAAAATAAGTAGGATGACGAACCTGGAGTTATGTGATGCAATGACGCTACTGACTAAAAATAAATATATATAAATAAAAACGAACAGTTTTTTAAGGTGGAGATGACTATGCCACAATAAATAAATGACAATGCAACAGCAGAGAGCTTAAAAAATAAGAGGAACACGAAGATTTTTGGGAAATCAACACCACTAATGAGGGAAGGGACCAAAGCAGTGTTTGACACCAGGAGAGGACGTGAAGAGGATGCGACAGAGGAAGAAGAAAAGAAAAAAAACAATTGTAGGTCATTATACTTGCACTCATACAGACATTGTATATATAAATATATAGAGAGAGAGAGATAGATAGATAGATAGATAGATAGATAGATAGATAGATAGATAGATAGATAGATAAAGATTGTATGACTGGAAACTCAGTCACCTTATGAATCCAAGATACCGAGAAGGAAGAAACGGCGATTAAGGTCAAGTTAAATAATAGGAATTTAAATAATAATATGGAAAAAAGTATATACAAAATCCTACAGTTAAAGGAAGGTAGCAGAAATAACGGTTCAAGCAAATAAAGACGCCAAAGACTAGTTAATAAAACAAGAAAGATTAATCTTGGGAATCATACCGAATCAGTTTTAAAATGATAAATTAATCTTTTGAAAAAAAAACTACTCAATAAGTTCATCGAAGCATGGCTCAATAATTCTCAGGAGATCAAGGCAAACAATCAAGTGGCGAAAGCAAACAAAAGGCATCAAAAATTCAAAGCACGCAACTTGAACAAACAAACAAAAACAAACAACCCAATAAGAGCAACTGTTACTGTAAATAAAAGTGTTGCAACCCGTGGCATTTGCGTGGTAGGCTCTCTCTCTCTCTCTCTCTCTCTCTCTCTCTCTCTCTCTCTCTCTCTCTTTATATATAATCGTTGTATTACGGAGTTGATTTCAATGAAACTAAGGATCCATTCTGGTTCTCAGTAAGTCCTAGATTTATGCTGCTACGGATACGCCCTTCCCAGTCCAGGCTTCGGCCCACTACAGTCGACTAAATACCTGGTACTTCTATATATATATATATATATAGAGAGAGAGAGAGAGAGAGAGAGAGAGAGAGAGAGAGAGAGAGAGAGAGAGAGCACAGTGTCTACGTGAAAAGCAAAACATTTCTTTACCCAGAAAATGAAATGGAAATTTTAATCTTTATTACCTCATTAAAATTAACAGAGCTTCCCATTACATAGGCATCAGTCCCCAAGGACCCAGGCAAGCAGAGAGAGAGAGAGAGAGAGAGAGAGAGAGAGAGAGAGAGAGAGAGAGAGAGAGAGAGAGAGAGAAAACACTGCCAATGAAGTAAATGACAACCCCGCTTTTAAAAAAAAAATAGAGAAGACTGTAACACGCGCAGTATATTTTGGTCTGACCTCAATTAAGAACTGAGTCACGAACAGAACGTGACAAGGATGTGTTTTAAACGCGACTAAAGGCATTCCCGTTCGACTGGAATCGATGCGGTACAAGCTTATAGGTCAGTTCATCCCGAGGCTTAAGTGTGGGTCTCGCCCCTGAATATCAACTGACCTTGTAAATAGGCCTTCTTGTTATCCCTGCTTCCATAATATAAAGGAGAGGAAACGTGTAAAAACTATATTAGTCCGATGAATGTATTTAACACGAAACTTAAAACTGAATCTTTTTAAATAAATCTATTGCGTGACTTTGACCCAGAAAAGTTTTGTAGGAGATAAAGTCCGAATCATTTTGCTGAGTAATGTATTTATCACAGAAATAAAAAATAAATATCCAAAAGCATATTTTACTGATTAATATATTTATGAAAAAATCATAAATAAATATTAAAACTAATATATCACGTGACTTCGAAAAATTAGGTTATGTGGGTAGTTTTTAGAAGGTACAAACATGAGGTCATATCTAAGGTATTAGTTACAATAAAAAAATCTCTTTTGAATATAATCTAAACATACGAATAAAATTCTTTTGTCCTTATACTTTGTATACGTACGATTCAAAACATAATTTTCTACTCTTACCACAAAAATAAAAACTCATAAGTTGATGCTATTAAAACCAGAGAAAAAATCAATTTATCACTACGTAGACAAAAGACTACATATCTTTATACCAAAGCTGTAGAATAAAAAATGTTTTATACCACCTTCTTTATTTGCTCTGGGAAATCTAGACCCTTTTTATACGTCATGCTGACGAAACGTCAGCAAATTCAACATGGAAACAGCCGTTAGAGAAACAATGGTCACCGTGTCAGCCAGCGGGCATAAGGACGTCTCAAAGACTGGAAGAAAGATAAAGTGCGCCAGCCTACAGTTCATCCACTCACATCATCCACTCGCTGTCTGATAAGTCACCCTCTCACCCACTCACCCAGCGACTCATCCGCTCACCCACTCGCCCACCCAGCGACTCAGCATGCCAACTCATGCCCTTTGATACAACTGTTACCAGGGCAAGTCAGGTTAAATGCAGTGTCTGTGAGATCTCAGTCTGGTGCCTGATGGCAGCTACGCAGGTATAAAAAAAAAATTAAGACATCTAAATTGATCTAGTTTTCTTATGACACGTTTGATATTATTATTGACATCTGACACTGCGATTCTTGCTTTCAGTTGCATCAACGAAGCAATAAGATGAAACAGTAAAGGGAAGGGGGGAAAAAATGAGATGATACGAGAATGTGACACGTTTGTTCTTTTTTAACCTCTAATCAGCTGACTCGGTCAAAAATTTCATCTGGGCTGCATTTTGGAAACTATAAAATAACTCTTTCTTCAATGTAGACTTTTCCTCAAAGCAAACTTCTTTTGGGTTAAACGACTTTGCTGAATTATACGCACACACACTATATATATATATATATATATATATATATATATATATATATATATATACGTGTGTGTGTCTGTGTGTGTGTTTACAAGCACTCTATGTAATGCTATGCATTACCTACCCAATGACCCTACTACGGGATGATACAGGATTCTCTGTCGCACCAAATACCCAACGACGAAGCTTATCTCCGACCTCAAAAAAACTTCACAAAGGAGGAATACCAAAATGACTGGGATTACAGGGGTTAGGGAAGGGGAAAGGATAATATGGATGAAGGCCACTCGGAGGATTTTAGAGTTAAGCCTTTAAAGGTACACTGCCTCCAATGGGGTGAAAAAAAAATTCCTTTGGAAACGGGGATTTGGGACTCGAGGCGACAAGGGAAAGCTCGGAAAATAACGCGTGCTAAATAAACGGAAAATCTGAAACCAGTTAACAGGTTTTGATATGGCTTAACTCGACATTGGCCTCTCTCTCTCTCTCTCTCTCTCTCTCTCTCTCTCTCTCTCAAAATCACTTGGCTATAGGCCTATATCTACTATTGTTCCCAAGTGACAAGTCAAAAAAAAAAGAAGAAGAAAGCTTGTCCGGCCTCCATTTTCTTCTTCTTCTTCTTCTTCTTCTTCTTCTTCTTCTTCTTCTTCTCCTTCTTCTTCTTCTTCTTCTTCTTCCTTTAGGGAAAGAATCGTGTCCAGGAAGGATGCGGCGCCGCAGACAATCAGAACTGCGGCCTGACTGACGTTTGCGGTATAGGAGGGTTTACGGTAAACCTAACTCTCCCTTGCGGGGTGGAACCTAGGAGGAACCGAGCAGGAAGCTAGGAGGAAGCTAGGAGGAATCTAGGAGGAATCTAGGAGGAACCGAGGAGGAACCAAGGAGGAACCTAGGGACTCTTGCGATAACCACCCCGAAAAAAAATAAAAAATATCATCTCTTGCAATAAGCACCCCGAAAAAATGAAAGTAAAAAATCATCTCTTGCGATAACCACCCCGAGAAAAATATAAAAAATCACCTCTTGCAATAACCACAAAAAAAACTTGCGATAACCACCGCCCCAAAAAATAAAAATATCATCTCTTGCGATAACCAAAAAAAAATCTTGCGATAACCAACCCCCCAAAAATAAAAAAAAAAACATCAACTCTTGCAATAACCACCCCGAAAAAAAAAATTTAAAAATCATCTCTTGCGATAACCACCAAAAAAAAATTGCGATACCCACCAAAAAAAAAAATAAATAAAAAAAGACCCTTCTGAAAGACAGAGCGACTCTCTATCCTCAAAGTGGCTGTCAGTCAGAGCAGCCCCATCATTAATCCGAGAAACGGTGTCTCCCGAATTTGCAACTGCCATACATCATGAGACGCTCTGTACAAACACGCTGACTTCCTAATAAGCCTACTAGGGCGTCCCAAGTCCAAACAAAAGGGTAACAAAAGTCCGTGTTAGACCTACGGAAGGGGGATTATGAAACTCGTGGGCTTGTGGGTGGGAGGAGGGTCTTCATGAGGCCTATACCCTTCCAGGTGGGTCTACCCCGCCTTGTGATGGGTATGTTAAATAAACAAGGCGTGACAGGAGGCGTTATGGGTACAGACACTGACGTTCGTGTCCCAGGCAAATTGAGAGAGAGAGAGAGAGAGAGAGAGAGAGAGAGAGAGAGAGAGAGAGAGAAAACAGGACACTACTGCTCCGTTCAGCAGCAGATGTGTGTGTGTGTGAGAGAGAGAGAGAGAAAAAACATGACACTACTCCGTTCAGTAGCAGGTGTGAGAGAGAGAGAGAGAGAGAGAGAGAGAGAGAGAGAGAGAGCAAAACACCAGCTAACTCGAAAGGGATAAAGAAATGAAATGAACTGCGGAAGTCCTAAGCAGCGTGAACACAAATGGAGAGAGAGAGAGAGAGAGAGGAGAGAGGAGAGAGAGAGAGAGAGAGAGAGAAATTAAGACTATCACAACACAAAGCCTGGGAAAGCCTCTTAGCTGGGCAAGAGCTGCAAGCACTGTAAAAGCACAAAGCCCATTTTGGCTCGAACTTTTGGCTCGAACTTTTTGGCTCGAACTTTTTTGCTGCGCTGAAAATAGGAAAGAATTGACCGCAGCCGTTATTATTACGGAGACCATAACGCTTCGCAGTACTTAGAATTAAAAAAATAATAATAAATAAGTGACTAAATGAATGCGCACGTTGAAAATCTGGCCAAAACAAAATAAAAGAATAAATAAAAGCGCCGGTGGGAAATCTGGTCAAAATATTTACTGTGAGAAAATATATTATACTTCGTGGTGCTTACCACAAAACTACGCTAGTTGAAGAAATAACCAGATATAAAAAGAATGGAAATGTGGATAAAAATATCATAGATACATTAACAGAGGATAAATGTTTCTCTAAAAAGACTCAATAACATAGTAAACAGAATTAGACAATATGAATCTAAACAACATTGTGAGCATATATATATATATATATATATATATATATATATATATATATATATATATATATATATATATATATATATATATATATAGACACACACACATAGGCTATATATATATACATGCACACAAGAATATAAGATACAATAAAATTCTTCTCCCTTGTCAGTTCAAGAAGCTTAGTCCTCTTTGACAAACCTCGAAAAAACTGTGCTATGGTTACATAAAACTTCAAATATTATAGTAAAATATAAAAAGGGATAAGGTACCATCTTTAATAATTAAGACCCTGATATTTTCCACGTGAAAATCCGGATACCATAAATAAACAAAAAACATAAAGAATTACACGGTCGATTTAACTCATTCATATAAACGAAAAAACGAAAAACATTACATAACTATTCCTGAAAAAAATTAAGACCAAGCAAAAAGGAGACGAAACATATATAGCCTATATCGAACAGAAGGCGAGCAATTTGACAAAGGCATCAAAGTTTGCGGATGACGAATTGAAACGACAAAGGCAAAGCATTTCAAAGAAGCAGGGACTTAAAGTCGCCTGGAAGTTGCCGGATTCAACCGGAACTTGGTTTGGTCGTCCAACTTGGGAGAACCAAGTTGGTCGTTTCAGTCCGAAGTAAGTTTCCGTTTAAGCGCCCGGCGGTCTAACTATAAAGCTGTCATCGAAATTCCAGGAGATTTCTTTCGGGGAGGTATAGTAAAACCTTTCGAAATCTCTCTCTCTCTCTCTCTCTCTCTCTCTCTCTCTCTCTCTCTCTCTCTCTCTCTCGTAAATCTATTAATTCAGCTCTTTTATACAATTACATTAGTGCCGTTGACCTCAGAATTTGGGACGTCAGTTCACCCTCAAAAGAGGAATCAATCTCTCTCTCTCTCTCTCTCTCTCTCTCTCTCTCTCTCTCTCTCTCTCTCTCTCTCTCTCTCTCTACATTATTAACAATAGTATCTTACCTATTTTTTTAATTACATCTAGTATCATTGACCTTAGACTTTGAGACGCCCATTCACCCCAAAAGAGAAATCACGCTCTCTCTTTCTCTCTCTCTCTCTCTCTCTCTCTCTCTCTCTAACGTTATTAATCTCAGTCTCTCTGGTTATTATTTTTTTTTCATTATATCTATTGTCGTTAACCCTAGACTCTGAGACGCCCGTTCAACCCAAAACAGAAAACAAACTAAACTCAACTCTCTCTCTCTCTCTCTCTCTCTCTCTCCTCAAAAGAAGGGCAGGTTGTTGAACTTCAGTTCAAGGATGTTCGGAGTTGAAGAAGGAGTACTTGAACCGAAAGGAAGAGGAGGTCCTTGGCTTAGAATACAATTTTTTTTTCTTCTCATCTTCCTCCTGACGAAGTTTAACAATTTGATCATGAAATTAATTCTCAGAATAAAGCATAGTACTGGTGGACACGAGATAAGACATTATAAAAACAGGATTGAATGGCAAACGATTATCGATTATGCGCACGATGCAAACTTGAGTATGGTAATTGATAAAATTTGTAAGGTAGCTGGTTGATAATCAAGTCAATTTATAAGATGATAAAATCGTAATATTAAAAAAGGATGCTAAATATAAACAAGTAACGTAATATCCTTTCACTCACACTAACTTCTTTGCCAATTCTCGTATCGTCAATTCTGTCAACCTGTCAATTCTTCTTACACTGATTATATCATACAGAAAATTCATTCTCAACTAACTCAACCTATGTCGTGCGTTTACATTCGACATCCTAACTTCGCTTCTATAAGGGAGAGTTGGTTCAACAATCCGTTTTCATCCCAATCTTTTGCACATACACTGCTACCTTTAGGTCTACACCTATCCTGTTAGCTATTTTTCTCATCATATATATATATATATATATATATATATATATATATATATATATATATATATATATAATCCAGCTCCATCCTGAAGCAAAACTAAGGTATACTTACATACTACCAAAGACATAACTCGCTTAGTACTGGAACTCCATAACTTCTCTCTCATTCAAGATTAAGAGAGGAATCAGAACCACTGTCACTCACAAATATGGAGCCAGTGGACGGTATCATATTATCATTCCAAATTCCATTAGTCCACCCTGAATCAAACAGGTCGGTGGATCAACTCCTCCACTTAAATACTGGATAATTAATGGCCAGCAGAAGTTCACATTGGAATGGTTAAACTTTCATGACAACATTTCAATGGAAGCTTATGCAAAAGGGAATTGCAAAAAATTTTGGACCAGGGCAGAGAGAGAAAATGATGTAAATCAAACTTTAATGGATGTAAACAATTCAAGGCCGCTCTTACGTAAACGAGAGAAAAGAATGGGAGAGAAAGGAGACGAAAAGAGAAAGGAATTAATAGAAAAGAGTTCACAGATTACAACTCTATTACAAAAATTGCGCAGAAGTTTCTTCAGCGCAATCGAGTTTTCTGTACAGCTGCTATGGCGTATAATGAGGCCACCGAAAATAGATCGATCTCGGTGTAATGCTGTGCGAGCCGCGGCCCATGAAACTCGCAGCCGGCCGCGGTGGGCTATGTTGCAGTGTTTCCACACGCACGATTAAGGCTAACTTTAACCTTAAGTAAAATAAAAAACTACTGAGGCTAGAGGGCTGTCATTTGGTATGTTTGATGATTGGAGGGTGGATGACCAACATACAAATTTGTACCCCTCTAGCCTCAGAAGTTTTTAAGATCTGAGGGCGGTCAGAAAAAGACCGGACGGACAGACAAAGCCATCTCAATAGCTTTCTTTTACAGAAAACTAAAAAGTGTACAAGAAAGCTGCAGGAACCAGGTGATACTGACACTGACGAAAACTCCAGAAAGAAACCCGAGAGAGAGAGAGAGAGGGTCCGCGCAAAGCAAGACGACAAGAAGGGGAGTGGAGAAGTGGGCGGGATGCTGCGTGATCCGTCAGTAGGTAATAAAGATCAGATGATCTGGCAGTTTGCGGGCGTAGCGATGGAGTCGCCAGTCACGAGCCTGCAGTAGGCGTTGCCGGTCGCAGGCAGGTGGCCGGTTAGAACCTCACACTTGTGAAAGTACATTCCCTCTGATTTTCAACCTCCTCCAGGAGAATGATTTTAACCTCCTTCAGGAGAATGATTTCAACCTCCTTCAGGAAAATAATTTCAACCTCCTTCAGGATAATGATTTCAACCTCCTTCAGGAGAATGATTTCAACCTCCTTCAGGAGAACAATTTCAACCTTCTTCAGGAGAATAATTTCAACCGAAGAGAATAATTTCAACCTCCTCCAGGAGAATAATTTCAACCTCCTTCAGGAGAATAATTTCAACCTCCTCCTTCTTAGTGCAACTGCTTTGAGGTTTTCCTCCTGTTACACCTTTCAAACCTTTCATTGTCAATTCCCGTTCCAGCGCTGAATGACCTCATAGGTCCCAACGCTTGGCTTCTGGCCTGAATTCTATACTCTATTCCAAATAGCACACTTAACGCTTTTAGTTCATTAGCCTACGTAGCAACAAAGGAGATGGATGAGCTCCTGGTGGCTCGAGAATAATAATAACCATAGCTGCGAAAAAACTTGTCTACGTTCACTGCCCAGGGCATAATGTAGCCACGCCAGTCCACAGAACAATTATACCTCAAGGTCCAAAAGTGAAAGAGAAAATGTTACATCGAATGGAAAGATAAAAAAAAAAACTCTTGACTGATGTCATCTCAACAACTGCCAACAAAAGAGGAATTCTTTTGGGAACGAATTTCAACGGGGCACGATTCCGTGCAACGCCGAAAAACGCGTTAGCCTAACCCGTCCTTCATTTTTCGGTTCCCTCGGCGCTAATTACAAACCAAAGAAGGAAAGAAACTTCTCTGGGTAATTTGCTGAGACCAATTACACGAAACTCCGAAAGCAGTGTCACTCGGCGGGGAAGAAGAAGGAAGAAGAAGAAGAAGAAGAAGAAGAAGAAGAAGAAGAAGAAGAAGAAAAAAACACTTTTATATCTCCAAAAGTAAGTAAGTCGACCCAAACGTGAAGTGAACTTTTCTTGGGACCAAGTCTTGTCTTCTGACCACTCCCAAGCCTAAGGGAACACTTTGATGGGCAAGTTCCAAAACTGGCACGTAGTCAACTCGATATATATATATATATATATATATATATATATATATATATATATATATATATATATATATATATATAAATATCACTCAGTGTAATCTCTTTCCAGGAAACTGCATTCCTTACCGACGGACATAAAACAGTAAATCATTATTGCCCTGCTAACGATCCGTCACTCAGCAGGGGGCCACCATCTTGGAACTACTTTTACGAGTCTATCTGATATTTTTTTTTTGTTTCTCCTAATGTTGGTCTGAGTGAAAGTTGCACCGTGAAACAAAAAAATACTTTACGCTTGATTCCTGGTACTTTCTCAGCAACTGTCGCTAAGTTTTATTTACAGGTAACGAAACTGGCATCCAAATTAATGTGTGTATTATTATTATTATTATTATTATTATTGTGTGTTATTAGTATTATCCAGTACATGCAACCTGTTCAAGCATACCTTAGTTTTTGCAGACCACTGGAGCTGATTAGCTCTCCTAGGGCTGGCCCATCATGGAACAAAGCCCACCAAAGGGGCCACTGACTTGAAATTCAAGCTTCCAAAGAACATCAAGGTATTCATTAGGAAGAAGTAAAGAGAAGGTAATGAGAAATACAGAAAGAAGAGATCCCACTCACTTATTAAAAAAAGAAAAAAAAAATCAATAAATTAACAAATAGATAAAAATATATTGAAACACAAGCAGAATAGTACTAGGGTACCAATACATTGCACCTTCGCTTGAACTATCAGAAAGTATTTCTGACAGATGCAGCCATACCATGAGACACAAGAATTACGGATAAAGGAATGGAATAGATAAGAAAAGACAGAATAGTACTAAGATCTAAAGATGGGAATAATGAGACTAGGGCAAGGTGAAGTGAAAATAGTACCTATCTTCCCAGAACCACTAGGAGCCACCACAGAGGACCTCAGATAAAGGCATGGAAAAGATAAGAACAGACAGAATAGTACTAAGATCTATGGATGGGACTGATGAGACTAGGGCAAGCAGAAGTGAAAATAGTACGTATCTTCCCAGGAGCATTTGGGAATAATGGGACTACGGTAAGGTGAAGTGAAAACAGTACCTATCTTCCCAGAAGCACTCGGAGCAACCACAGACGACCTCAGAAGGAACCAAGAGATAGGATGGACGCAACAACCTCGAACCGTGGTTCCTCCAGAGAAGGATAATTAGGAGAGTGTAGGAATTCTGAGATGACGCGATAGCGGAGATCAGATCCTACGGGGGGCAGATTGCAATTAGCCTAGGATCCAGCGAGGTTTTGAGAAGTAAAAATAAAAAAAAAACCCGCTTGTACACAAAAAACCTTACGAAAGTAACATCATTTAATATCGTATCTCCGTGAAACTTAAAACAAATAATATAAAACTTCATCCATAAAACTAAACCGAAAGGTCTGAACTTCCGTGAGGCGAACATTCAACTAGACCTACTTTCCCGTAAAACCTGTGGCACTGACATTAATGGTGAAAGTATAATTAGAGCAGATCGCTTATCTTGTATAATTACCCGTTAATTGCAACCGATAATTACAGCCGATAATCGGCCCTCACGTTTCGGGTCTCTCGGCGCGCTAACCGGAAGTGTTACGGTTTTAAAAGACACACACATATATGAGAGAGAGAGAGAGAGAGAGAGAGAGAGAGAGAGAGAGAGAGAGAAATGTTACAGTTTTAAAGAACACATGACAGAGAGAGAGAGAGAGAGAGAGAGAGAGAGAGAACCAAACAAAATAAAAAAAAATAAAAAAAAAAACACTGAACAAGTGATTTGGTTATAATGATAAGTCTCCTGCTACGTAAATAGCTTGACAAAACCGAAAACGGAAAGGAGGCTACAGTAGGACTTCGCTACTAGCAGCAAACCACGAAGAAAGTCCTTGAGATTAACGATCCTATCGTCCAAACAAAACTGTAGACCTACGTCACAGAGGGCGGCGCCCCGCGGAGAGCCGCTGACGGGGATGAATCGAGCCACATTAATAACATCTCCCTTTTGTAAAGGGAATAGCGGCGGTCGGCCTAAGTCGGCCTCTCGTATGACTGACGGGACAGGAACTCTCGACAGCAGACGAACAATAAACATCTTTTGTTCCCCGGAATGCGTTCATGAGCGGAGGAATTTTCAAATCCTACTTCGAGTAAAGTTTTCACACGGGAAATGGCCGAAAAGCGAGTTTGTGATTCATTCTTTCGTCTTTGGGGCGTTCTCCGTCATCTCCTTCACAGGTAGGCTAATGTCTTTCGGGTGGTTTCGAAATGGTGAGTCATTTCAGCATTTGAAATATAGAAAAACAAGCGGAAATCTTCAATATGTATAAAGCACATTAGACCACGCATATAGGCCTACACGTATATAACAAACATACATAGGCCTATATATATATATATACACCCATATATATATGAGCGAAAACAGTACACAAAAAATCAATAAATATCGAAATCAACATTTAGTCAATATATAACTAACAATACCACTGAGAGAGGGGTCTGTAAGTGTGCGAGAACTGAACATCTATGACCCGGAAAATGGTTGAGTGACCCTACCCTCCTCCCCCACACCTCCTCACCCCACAACGCACCCATGTCTGTCTATTTGCCTGTCTTTCGTCACTTGTGGGATTTTCCCCCCTCTTCTTCTTCTTCTTCTTCTTCTTCTTCTCCCCCCCACTTCCATTTCGACAGCTCGCAACTACCAGGATCGGGTTTCACCCTTTTGCAAACAGACGCCAGGTCCTACTGGCGAAAAGGATTGCTTGCAAAAGGAGAGTGGGCATAATAATAATAATAATAATAATAATAATAATAATAATAATAATAATAATAATAATAATAATAATAATAATAATAGTTTTGTTGAATAAATTAGCTGCACTCTGCGAATTGATTTTATACTGAGTTTTCTCAATTCTTCTAAAAATTCGCTTTTCCTGCACATCAATATTAGTCAATAATTGTCCAATGTTCATATTTCGATGGATGAAACAGCGTCTTTCTTCGTAATAATAATAATAATAATAATAATAATAATAATAATAATAATAATAATAATAATAATAATGAAGCAAGGAGACCTTGTAATTCTCAATAATAATAATAATAGCAACATCCACCACCAGGAAATGTACTGTACTACAACAGCAAAAAAAATAAAAACTCCGGACATATCATTCTAACACCACCAAGACGTAATAATTACGAAACCTTGAACCGTTTAAACAGAACAATGGCTAGTGTTCTGACGCCTCGGAACGACTGGATATTCGAGAATACCGCTACTGCAGATAAAAGTCCGTAAAGTTCCTTTCCTTGAACCCGTCGTAACCTTTTCGGTGAATCTCGAGCAGCGGTGGCGTACACAAAGAACCAAACTGGGGCCCTCTTTCTTTCTTTATGTCTTGGTATTTTTACTCTCCAAGAGGCAGTGGAGCGTTTGTTTGATGTGAAATGATTGCTGATATTCAATTTCTTCAAGCAGTGTTCTGTATTGAATTCGTCTGCGTTGCTGGGAGTAAGTAATGGTGCATATTCATGAAAATATTCATAAATGCTTATAAGCGAAGCGATTAATAATAAGTGTAAGATTGCGCCATGTGGTGTGTACACGATGCTATATTACAAGCCAGACAATAATCTGCTTTTAAGAGAAAAATGCTTTTATCAAGCACAGTCAACCCTAACCAATATCAAACAAGACAGGCACTTTTGACACTTCTGCTCTCTTAACACAAGTACCTGTGACACTTCTGCTGTCTAAACCCAAGCACTTTTGACATTTCTGCTGTCCTAACACAAGCACTCGTGACACTTCTGCTGTCATAACACAAGCACTTGTGACACTTCTGCTGTCATAACGCAAGCACTTGTGACAACTTCTGTTGTCCCAACACAAGCACTTTTGACACTTCTGCTGTCATAACACAAGCACTTTTGACACTTCTGCTGTCTAAACACAAGCACTTCTGACAACTTCTGCTGTCCTAATAGAGCACTCGCGACACTTACGCTGTCTTAACAGCAATACGAGCTCAAGAAGGCATTACAGCAAATACCAGCTTTGTGATGGACTTCGAGGGTAAAACCTCCGCTTGGAGGGACTAACGAAGCGGGAAGGGAGGCGGGCGAGGATCAGGATTCGTGGAAACGATGAACGAGGAGCCAGGGTTTCCCGAAGCCACGATTGCGTTAAGTCACTCCATTTCGCTGTCGGGTCTAGGATGCTGTGAGGATGCATTCCTATTCTGTGAGGTGTGTTCTAAGCATCAATAATTGATGGTGGTTACATCAAAATGTATCAATAGTTGATAAGTGAAAGAATGATAGTGTTAATATCAGAGATTCACAATCAAGGAATCAAAATATATCAGAATAAAATGGACAAGTGATTGTACTACTGAAAGGGATTAGGATAATAATAATAATAATAATAATAATAATAATAATAATAATAATAATAATAATAATAATAATAACATCAGAGATCCTCTGTCAAGGATATGCAAACAGCAACATTAATATCGACAACAATGATTCATAAAATGTACAGAAATAAAATGTACAGAAATAACTACACACCACCTTGACTGAAATAAATACAATCTGTTAACCTATTAAAGATACATAATAGCCTAGCTTTTTTTAACTGTTACATGTGGATTTTTTTAAAGGGAAAAACATTCTCGGGGTTTGGCTGTGTGAAATCAAAGGATGCTGGTAAAAATGACAAGATTATCATCCTACGTAATGAACCCTACTAATTTCTTCTCTCCGCCAGGTATTATCTCTCTCTCTCTCTCTCTCTCTCTCTCTCTCTCTCTCTCTCTCTCTCTCTCTCTCTCTCTCTCTCTCACACACATACAGCTAAGTTCATTCAGGTAACTAAACTTTTCATATAAAGGCCTATATGTTAGTGAACTTCAGCTCAGAACAAGACATCATTTCTAGCCTTTGTGTGTGTGTGTGTGTGTGTGTGGGTGTGTGTCTGTGTTTGTAATATACTTAAGTTTCGTGTAGAAATATAGTTCACACAGCCGTCAACATTCGTATAATTATTAAAAATTCTAGGCACCCAAAGTCCAAGCGGTTATCAAGAACTGAAAGCACGAATCTACCAAACCCCTCAAGCGTCAGTTTTCGTCATCAAAAACGTGTACTTTGATCCCGGTAATCCTTACGTGGTTTCTCTGACACCTCTGTGTGACATCTCGGGCTAATTCTTCAACAGATTTCAGGAAGCGCCTATTATCTCCGCCATTCAACGGTGAATGGAGCGCTCTGGGGATACGACAGCAGGAAATCAGCACTATACGAAGAGAGAAAGTGACGTCATTCGTCTGCTTTTCCTGGAAAGACGGAAGTACCGGAGACTGTCGCAAACTGTCTGGTTGTTTTGGTGCGACCAAGACAATGAAACAATAAAACAAAAGAGAAAATGTTATGGTACCATTCAAAAAAATTTGGCTGTGATGAGAACGTACTGAAAACTATTATAAATACTATGAATACAGCAACGGTCAAAGATCTCATGGAATCTGACAAAGGGTACAAAAAGCCACTAAAAATCAATAAAATCAGTCGTAAAAGTAAGCGGTCAACCTCAAAGCGTACAGCAATTACCTAGAATGTCGTCTTACTCCTCCCAGCCAACGCCACTAAACATAGCGAGCGAGATTTCTTTCAGATCATATCTACAAACCCCACTGGCAGTGCGTAGCCTAACGCCCTACAAAAATGTTATTAATGCAGAGCCAAAGAGAAAGATGGTAGATACACGAATCGGAGAAAACAAAAGAGGGAGAGGAGTTCCAAAGCACTGGCAATAGAGTAAGTTAAGTTATACAATATAAAGTCACTCCGCTTCAATCAATGGTAACCGGAATGACTATAATTTATCAACAAGAGTCTAAAGTAAAGTTTGGTGCATTAGCGTCTACTACAAAAGTGCAACCTTTAAATATATAAAAAAAAATTGGAAATATCGTACAACCACTTTCCTGTATTTTTCCCTGTATCCTAAGGACGTGGATACAATAGAAAAACAAGTAAAATACAAATAAATATTATATAAAAAAAATACCACCAGCCAATACGAGAGAAGAAAATCTGCCAGCAATATTTTTTAGGTTCTTGTTGAGCCGTAATCCTAAAATCCATGTCTTCGAGTTTTCCTCAAAATCAACAGATCATATATCAGTGTAACAGATCTGGCCAAACAACACGAGGATTACACCACTTGGAGACACCTCTCTCTCTCTCTCTCTCTCTCTCTCTCTCTCTCTCTCTCTCTCTCTCAGTCACAGCTAAGTTCAGTGATTGATGAAAATAACCATCATTCTCTTTGCGCCTTGGACGGGACTACTACCTCCCACCCTCCCGGTCCTCCTCCAACACTCCCCAGCCCCCACCCCGCCCCTCAAACCACACTTCTCTTGAATTTCTTCCTTTGCTTTAGACCCAGGTGTGACAGCCCGGTCCTTGGGCCTTCGCTAAGGACGTGGGTCCGTGCAGATGTGCGAAAAACCTATCGATTACCGCCACTGAATGGAAGAGTGGAGCCGAGAGGCGAAGTGGGTAGTGAGGCGTGAGGGTGGGAGGGAAAAGTAGGCGGGTGGGTGGGGTACACACCACCTCCCTTCCTCCTCCTCCTCCTCTTCTTCTTCTTCTCCCCACCTGGACCAGGATGCTTCTTCAAAAGGTTCATTGTTATCCCCTCGTTGTTACCAGATTCAGTGCAGAATGAATATAACATTCCAACATTCCTCTCCTCGCCTAGTATATAGGCTACACAATCGTCACCCCCCTCCCTCCCACCCCTGCCAAGAGGATGTTGCCAATTTGCAGCGTAAATCATCCTAAATCATCCGCTATTGCTTCCCTCCACCCACCCACCCCCACCTCTCAATCCTGAATAAAACCTACAGGTGGAAGCTAACGACGCTAATGAGCAATTGAACCGGCCTGTCCACACCTGGCGTTGCCAGTTGCCGTGGCAACGGCGACGGCGGTAATGTTACTAACGGAAACCGGAAGAGAGTGAATCGAACACCCTTTTCCCACATCACTCGAATCTCGGCGCCTCTGGAAACACGAACACCTTGTGCTCCGGTCTACTTCCTACCTACAAATCACCCTCTCACATCGATCCGAAGCACATGGAAGGAAGTTGAAATAAGATACTTCGTTCGGTGTAAAGCTTTTCGAAGGTTGTACCAACTGCTGTTAATGTGATAACATATATAACAGTAGTGGGGTTAGTTTCGTCAATGCTGGTAATGGTAGCTGGAGCGCATATAAGCCATTTTTATCTTCATTATGATAAAACACGTAGGCCTATATTCATCACAGACGTGTAAATTGTTGGCGTATAGCCTACATATAATAAACACGCATGTAAACACACAACATACGCATATATATGTATATATAAAAACATATGAAGGTACTGCATCATCGATAAAAAAAAAAAGAATCATACAAGTTAAAATAAACAAAAAATATATACTGCAGTTTGCCAATATCCGACACTACCGAATTATTATACCCAGTCATGTATCAGGAGATTACCCCACGCTGGGCTGCGGTAGCGGTTGTCAAGGTGATGGAAAAGCAGCCATTCGCTCAAACAACTCTCACAAGAGCTTTGAGATCTGAGAAGCCCTTTTAAAATGAAGGAATGGAAAGGAGGGGAGTTTTAGAGCAAAAAGACTTAACGGTAGCGCAACAATAATTAGTTCCACGGTGGATGGCATGGAAATAAAGCCGTTTTTATGTTAGATAATTCCTCCATCTTAAAAATAGTTCATTTAAGGGAAACGCTCAGATGTCTGAATATTTTTCTGCAATCTTTTAGTTTTGATTAAATCTCCATCTAAGCATGATATTCGTTCCTGAAATTAATTCAGACCTTCAGTTAATAATTAAATAATATAACACCAGGTATAAAATCATAAACATACGAGAAAATTCGATAGTAAATTAAAATTGTTCCTGGCGACGGCAATTTTCTTTAAAAACATCGCGTCAAATGAAAAAAATCTGCACAGAAAAAAATTCTGTATATAAAATTTTATTCAGCAATTAGATTTTATTTTCCTACAAACGAAAACTGCCTTCCAAAACATTCCTGCGATTTAGTTTTCTGTAAAACTATTGTGCCGGCTTTGTCTGTCTGTCAGCACTTTTCCTGTCCGCCCTCAGATCTTAAAAACTACTGAGGCTAGAGGGCTGCAAATTGGTCTGTTAATCATCCACCCTCCAATCATCAAACATACCAAACTGCATCCCTCTAGCCTGAGTAGTTTTTATTTTATTTAAGGTTAAAGTTAGCCAAAATCATGCATCTGACAAAGATATAAGACATGCCATCACCTGGCCGTGGTTAAAGTCTCATGGGCCGCGACTCATGCAGCATTATACCGAGACCACCGAAAGATAGATCTATTTTTGGCGGCCTTGATTATACGCTGTACAGAAAACTCGACTGCGCCGAAGAAACTTCGGCGCATTTTCTACTTGTTTTCATCCTGACTCGAAAGCTGCGCTTTAGAGACGGTCAACAGTTGGTCAGTTTGAAGGCAATTAGCCCAGCAACTTTAAACACGAGCGCTGCAGTTGTCATGGCATGATGAATGCAACGTTTTCGGAGTAACTTTTCCAAATGTTTTGTGCTCGTTCGTTTCCTTACTAAAAAATAAAATAAATAAATATCATAACTGCACAGGAAGTATGTGATGGATGATCCACTAGTTCATATCTGACAAAATTTAAAGTTTTAATTGCATGTTTTTTTGTCACCTTACTACGTAAGTTTAATGTCATCGTTATAACTGTAATCTTTCTTTTACGAGAATATAATGACGAGGAATATAATGACCGAACTAGATTTGAAGTCCTGTTATTCTTGATCTCTTAAGGAATATGGACTAATAGCTAAAGTCAGGCTCGTAAACCCAAACACTTTGAAAAACTAAATAATAGGTCTATTTTTCCTCTAATATCTATAACAGTCCAACATAAATTCAAGTCAATTCGCCTCTTTATTTCCTTCCCATCTCTTCCCTTTTCATTTAGGAATGCCCTAGACATAGGGCACAGAACTGTCTATCCTCTCGGCCGTTCCGTAAAAAAAGTAGCCCATAACAAACTCTATACAATTAATCGCTAAAGCTACAAGAAGCTAAATGGAACTCGGCCGGGAGGAAACGGACCTTGTAATCCTCCCAGGGAAGTAGTTCCGAGACCTAGCAATCTAATTCGGCTTTTCCAAACCCGACGGTATTTCTCCGACTTCACGAAAAGATGTGGCGGATTTAATCCTCCGGAGAAGTAGGGAATAGATGGAGTAGAAGTAGGAGTAGACACAGAGAAGGAGGAGGAACGCGGAGGCGGGGGGGGGGGATGGTAGCTCTTATGATCACTCGAGGATCAGACGTCAACAACTCATTGGCTCCGGCTTCGACGAACTTCAACCATTAAATAGGCAGAAGGCCCAACGTGCCGTTGCTTTTATTGGAAACCCTTATCGGAGCGCTGGATCTATAAAACAATAAGATCGTTTAAAAACCAAGAATAACAATAATAATAAACAGAGTGAGAGTTTTAGGCCCTATGTTAACGCCGTCTAGGTTTGGCTACTGCTAAGAGCTACACTTAGGCCTAGTGCTGGCAACAGAGATAGGGCTTAACTTTCTTGATCCGTCCCCGCGCTGTAAAACTTGAGGGGACGCAGGAATTTGGCGCTAACAATTAGCTATTTCCCTCTTTTTTTTATCTTTTTTCCTTTTTTTCTGCGACGCAGGCTGTGTGTGGCATTGTTAGATCAGTCACGGAAGAAACGACACTATTTTGTTCCGATAACAATAGTAACGTTGTAGCTGGCTACATTATTTACAGTAATAGTTAGATATCAGTCAAAATTGTAAAAAAACAGCAGGAATTTTAATACAATTTTTTGTAATAAGATTATTGTCAATGTAACTTCCATCGATGGTAGTAATAATCAATTCAATTTGACGACTACTTTCGGCGGTTAGATTTGCCATACACCTAGGCCTAGGCCTACATATACGCCTCAGAAGTACGCACAGAATTTAGATACTTGGGATGACACGACAGTTTTCATACACACATTCAACTGTCACAGTTCAGTGAAGGACTAAGTAACTTATTTTGAATGGTATAATGAGAGATGAGCAGCTTATAGATACAAATACATACTCATTTTCTACATTAATGTACAGGTATGTATGTGTTTATACATCGGCATTGGCTCCTAGCTATCCACAGAATATAAATACATTAGTTCTAAAGTTTATTCTACAGTATAATGTCAAAGTTATAAAGAACAGATGGACTGAACATTCATCCGATGAACAATTTCTCCCGGAAAAAATAAAAATAAAAAAATAACATGTTCCCAGAAACAGCCAAATGATATGGAACAACCGGAACCTGGAAAATAAAAAAAAACATTAAATAAAAAAAGATCTACGATAGAGCAACATTTTGACGACCAATCCGCGGGAATGAAAAATAAAAAAAAAGTGATTTACCAGCCAAAATTAAGCAACAAGAAAAACATCTGAAGCAAGCAAAGTACTACATCGCGACATGCCCAGCCAATACCGATGCGATGAACTGGCTGGAATTTTGAGGCAAAAGGTCAAAGGTTGACGCTACCCGTCTGGGAGCAATACAAAGATGATTTGCGCCTTTCAGTTTATATATATATATATATATATATATATATATATATATATATATATATATATATATATATATATATATATATATATATATATATTCACAAAATCACTTCACTTCGAAAATGAAAGAACATCAGATTTGTAATTCAATTCCCACCGCATCCCAACATTCCTACTAAAATTATAAAAAAAAAAAAAACAAGCATTCAAGATAATCCGCCAATTCCAGAAAAAATGACATCAGACAGTTTCAACTAACTGACAGCCTAAAATAAGCACATCACGAACCATTAATTAATATGCCACGAACTCAATGGAGTTAATTGCGCTCCCATCAAGCACACGGCATAAAATGCAGGAACGGCAAGCGGACATCTGACTGATTGCTTCCACGGGTAAATAAGAAGCACAGGATTCGTTCCGGACTGATGACGTTGTATGGGACTTCGGGGACAGCCTCGCTAACTGGATGCGAAACAAAGGGTCTCTGATAGTGACCCAGATATGACGCAGATACTAATGGCAAGTCGCTCCTAGATTCCCAGTGAACTACAAGAATGGGGTTACGTACCGACAAGAACTCACCATTAATTTTATAATATATATATATATATATATATATATATATATATATATACATATATATATTATAATATATATATGTATATGCATATACATATGTCTATATATATAGTGAGAGAGAGAGAGAGAGAGAGAGAGAGAGAGATAGATAGAGGAGAGAGTTATTATCATTATTATTATTCAAGCAAACACGAAGGCAAAAGTAAAAACCAAAGGGCAAGCAAGGTCTTTTTGAGAAATTTCATGAATTATAATCATAGGCCTATGCCACATAGGACTAATAAGGTCAGTAAACAATTAGGTACTGATGATATTCACAGTTCAAAACATACCATGAATAAAGACTTCTAATCTCTTGAACCTTTTAGTTCCCAAAGCAAATCCAGGAACCTTTGTCAACACTGAGGAATCATATCTACACAAACAGGGATCTGAGTATGTACCATACCTCCCTTATCACTGACAAAATACGGCCTGACATGTCTAACCTGACGTTCCAGCCGTCAAGAACTCCTTCTACAACAGCCCTGGGCAGTTAAATTTCCCCTCTGGAATCTTCGCCAGGTCTGCTTCCATGTAGCCTAAACCATTAAAGCCCTTATCGGATATCTAAACATTCAGGTAACAACGGCGCGGCCTAAACAATCTCCTGCTGTTCAATAACACTGGAAGGCAGAGCCTACAACCGCTTCAGAGGAAGGCCTATAAGTCTACTCTGCTAACTTTTACCAGGCCATTTTGTGTAAACCAAGGTCTAAAGAGGTATTCTTTAGACCTTGGTGTAAACTCTATCTAAACATTCATCTAGCAACGGCGTGGCCTAAATGATTTCCCTCTGTTCAATAACACTGGAAGGCTGGGCCTACAAGAGCTTCAGAGGAAGGCCCACTATAGGTCTAGCCTAGTCTACGCAAACTTTTACCGGGTGCCGTTTGGTGTAAACTTCGCCTTTCGATTTTATCCGGCCGACCTTGTTTGTGGGACTAATTAGCATATCAGGACTTATCTTCCGCCTCTCAGTTCCCGTCAACTTGGGTATTCAAGCCGAGGGCGCGACGAACACCTTCGCACGCCGCTTTCAATTATAATATGACTGCGATGTGTCCCCTTAAAGCACGAAGAGTTTCTCCTTTAGTACGTGGGCGCTTCTTGTATGCTAAAATCGCTTTCTCTTGGTTGTGCATTCAAGTGCGATTAGATCGACTTTCATCGCGGGGAAAGCACGGATAAGGCAAAATATATACCACGAATACATACGTCGATGTGTACCAAATGTTTGGCCAAAAGTATCTAAACCGGTTTCTCCTGCGAACGTTTATATCTGTCTGTCTGTCTATAGATCGATCGATCGATCCATCCATCTATCTATCTATCTATATCTATCTATCCATCTATATATATATATATATATATATATATATATACCTATATATATAAATAGCTCACTTAAATGTCATAGATTTTCTCCCACTGGTATAAATAGTAACATATAAATCAGCCCGTTATTTATTTTCCACTATCATTTAGCCTATGTGAATATATAAATCATTAATCAGTATATATATATACATATATACACACACACACACATATATATATATATATATATATATATATATATATATATATATATATATATATATATATATATATAACAGTATATATAACCTATAACCCTTCGCTATAAATTCCGACACTCACCGCGACACGAAGCCTCCTCCCTCCTCCTCCTCCTCCTCCTCCAGGGAGCGCCCAAACGCACCCAAAGCAGATTTTCGAAAGATTCATTGAAATGAAACCAGACAATTCCGGGCCGCGCTCGAGCGAGCGCAAGATTGCTTTCGAGAAACCCAACAATGTAACCCGGCTTGTCCCCGTGATTAGATTCCCAGTGACACTGTCGTTTTTTTTTTTAATCTCATTAAACGGAGAAGAAGCAGGAGATTACCTCCCTCCCTTTTCAATCGGTGTCGATAATGGAAAATGCAAAAGTGGGTCTTGGGTCGCAACGCAAGCAGAGTGAGACAGTGTTATGTCTGGAGAGTAAAGGGGGACGCCTTAAAGGAATGCAATGGAATACAGAGTTTAGGCCAAGGCCCAAGGCACTGGGACCTAGGAGGTCATTCAGGGCTGGGAAGGAAATTGAGAGTAGATAGGTCTGAAAGGTGTAACAGGAGGAAAACCTCAAAGCAGTTGAGATGTTTATTAAGAGAGAGTGGATGACGAGATGGAAGAAAAAAATATGAATGGAGGTACAGTAAAAGGAATGAAAGGGGTTGCAAAGAATCTTTAGTAATGCCTACAGTGCACCCCGTGAGGTGCACTGACGGCACTAACCCCCCTACGGGGGGATGCCTTTAAGAGAAGAGAATTTGAACCAGATAGCATCACTCAAAAATGGTATTGTAAGATACAAAAGAAAGATATGATGATATTAAGAATGGATATAGGTTCAATATATCAACTGTACCGGTTACAGCAGGTCTGAAATAGGAGTATTGTAATCCACATTAATGAGAGAGAGAAGGAAATTTCCCCATTATACAACTGACCACCATGATTCTCCTGATTCTAGCTCCTCAATAATTCCAATGCTCATATTTTCCTCAGCGCCTTAGGGTAGACCTGCCAAACCACCCTAACAGACAAGAAGCCCATAGATTTTGACACTAAAAGGGGCGTGGAGCATGAGAGACGGGCCGAGATGTTCTCGTGTTAAGCTTGAATAAAAACCTTTTGGGGAAAATGAATTGTTGAATCCCTTCCCACGCCTAACTTGTCTGAGCCTATTGAACCAAGCTGGGTGGTCTTGCTCTTTGCAAGAGCCGCCCTTCTTAACGGCAATTATCTCAGGTGATTCTTTATATTTCTCACACACACACACACATAATCTTTCTCTCTCTCTCTTTCTCTCTCTCTCTCTTTATATATATATATATATATATATATATATATATATATACATATATTTTATATATATATATATAATATATATCATATATTTATGTATATCTATACACATATTTATATATTATATAGTATATGCAACACAAAGAAAAGGCATGCAATGAACCCACCTCATAAGAGAGGAAAAGTTAGAAAAGTGTGTCCACCAGGGGACTTAGGCTATTTAGCATTTCGCTATCACAGTCCAAAACTTCATTATCAAACGGCTGTCATTCACATTCTATGATCTGAATCTCTTCAATATTACGCAGCTTTAATCCAGCTAGCTACTGTCAATTACCATAAGTTACAGTATTCCATTCTCATTCCGTAAGACTGCTTTTCTCTTATATCTTAAATTATGGCAATTTATAATTAAGAAACAACAGTAGTCTTAAGATGACCTGATAACTGTTAAAAAGAAGAAAAAAAATTAATATACAGATATGCATATACACATGTACCAAGCGTGAAACTCTCCATGTTTCAGCGTGCTATATAGAACTTGAAGCAGAAAATTGTCAAACATAATTGTCCCTCGGCGACATGAACGGATACACATGAGCAAACACGAGAGAGAGAGAGAGAGAGAGAGAGAGAGAGAGAGAGAGAGAGAGAGAGTGTTTTCTGTTCTGTGGTGAACTGAGGTCTAAGAGACTGGTATCTACGACAATAAATGTAATTAAAAAATAGCTGAGAGAGAGAGAGAGAGAGAGAGAGAGAGAGAGAGAGAGAGAGAGAGAGAGAGAGAGAGAGAGAGAGTGTTTTCTGTTTTGTGGTGAATTAATGTCTCAGTCTGATATGAACTACAATGGATGTAATGAAAAAGTACCATTGTTAATAACGTACAGAGAGAGAGAGAGAGAGAGAGAGAGAGAGAGAGAGAGAGAGAGAGAGAGAGAGAGTTTTATTCTTGTTTTCTGTTTTTGTATGAACTGGAAGACAATAGATGTAATGAAGAAATAGCTAAGTTACCATTGTTCAAAACGTACAGAGAGAGAGAGAGAGAGAGAGAGAGAGAGAGAGAGAGAGAGAGAGAGAGAGAGAGAGAGAGAGAGAGAGCTCTGAAACAATCCCAGGCAAGAGATTTGCGCTTATCTGTCTTCGGAAAGTAAATAAACCTGACCACATAGTTTATTTCCCCTGCTACCCATCCCTTGCCCCGACTGCTAACCAGACACTATGCAATGCATAGCTTACTAGGTTGCATCCGAGAATGCAACCTCCGCTTGCTTTACGTTGGAGTTTTCCAGCGAATCTTATTATTCTTCTGTTTAAGTCTCGGGAAAATATATCGTTACCACTTGTTTATTTATGTATTTTGAAAATTTCATGACAACTCATGTAAAGAACTAACTGTAAAATAATTGATTCATGACACAGCACCTATTCACCTAATCTAATATTACTAATATTATAGAATAAGCGAATACAAACCACAGAATTCTATAAGCATACTACAAACTTTTTTAATGCTGAATAATAAAGATTTAGAAAGCCTATACCTCCTAGTACATTTATATATGACAAATGCATTCAAAATTTAAAATACAGTTAGAAAAACAGCACGTTCTTTTCCTGTCTCTCGACCTACATAAGCAACGACCCACAACAGTCGACTGAGAACCACGAAATCCCACAGGTATGTTACACACCTATTCAGTAATCTATAATAATAAGTTGGAAATTTAACTCCTGGCAAGTCTAATTACGACAAATGCATTTAAAACATTAAAATAATGAAAAGAAAAACAACGCACTTCTTTTCCTCTCTCTTCATCTACATAAGCAACGACCCACAACATTCGGGCGAAACCCAGGTACATAATTCAATGATTATGCCACCAAACCTAAACAAATATGTCAATATCGCTTTCCAACTCGTGCCAGGATCGAACGCTGATCTATTCACAGCTTTATGTGCCCACTGAGGCTAACTGGGTTATAAGAGAGAGAGATATATATATATATATATATATAGAGCACACACACTTATAAATAAAGACAAATATGTCCCCATCACATCTCAATGCAGGCGATTGAAACCCTTCACCAAGACTCCTTTCTAAAGATAGTCTTGTTGCATAAATAACAAGAACACCATTTTTGGCTGGCTAGGCTAGTTTCCTTTAAAGAGGCCATCATTCACTCTTTTGCGTTGTTACGTAGCATTTAACTTTTTTTTTTTTTCTTTTAACGGTAAGAATTTCTCATGGTTACACACAATGCTGAGTTCTTCTTGTGACGCTGGCCTGATTACCTTCCTGAAAGAAAGCATTCATGTCAACTCGCGTTGCATTCATGTCGTGTCTAAGTCTCTCTCTCTCTCTCTCTCTCTCTCTACTCTTACTGGCTGTCATGTCTCATAAATTACATATTACTCTTACTGGCTATATAGGTATATATATATATATATATATATAATAGCCTACACACAATATATATATATATATATATTCGTCATACAAACCCTCCTCAGATGGTAAGATCCCAAGGTGTAAACCTTAGGAGAGATGCTTTCAGAAAGAGATTGCCAACACTCGTACAAATGACAACCAGATACATAACTCATATATATAGATATTAATAAAAATGTGGACACAATTACACACATACGGTATATATATACATATATATACATGTATATATATAACGATTTTCTGCTTATTAATAATTCTCATCACATAAAACGTAAACACAAGTTTAGTCGTTCTAGCTCAGATAAGAAAAGAATAACAAAACACTTTTAAAACCAGGCAGATAAAATTACTGATATACTCTGTCGAGAAGATCAGCAAAGTCACATATTACACCACCAGAGAAACACGAGTTATTCGACGGGAAAACAAGCAACAATCCCGCCACAGAAATGCGTAAAATGGTGAGCAAACAGTTAATGGTCACCAAACCACCGAGGTCTGCCTCGTAAATGTTATAACTGGTTGGCCGAAGAATTTGCCTCGAGATACTGAATGAGAGAGAGAGAGAGAGAGAGAGAGAGAGAGAGAGGAGAGAGAGAGAGAGAGGGAGAGAGAGAGAATCACAATACCTGGTATTCATCCTTTAATGTATAACTCAAAACGTTTCAAAGACAGAAAATACTAAAAAAAATAACAAAAAGGAAATAAACAGAGAAGAGCGAGTTATTTTAGACCAATGTATTCATTAAGCAACCATTTAATGACGACAACTTTAGCAAAGCGAACCAATAAATTTCGAATTACTTGCAAAAGCTCTCATACCTTTTGCAAACAGGCGTTATTTAAGTAACTAGGACTGGAACTTCTCAGACCAATACCATTATTTTCTGTTAGTAGTATACACATACTAAAGATTAGCACAAATATTAATATTACAACATGTGTGTGTATGTAAGTATGTATGTATGTATATATTATATATATATATATATATATATATATATATATATATATATATATATATATAGTATATATATATATATATATATATATATATATATATATATAAAGTAACCTACATATCACTACCTGTATTCAGTCACACAAATGTAACATTATAATGAATACCCAACTTACCCATTAAATGACATAAATAAATTTCGGGAAAATATCAATTACTGCCACAGACCGCCTGATTATAAGTATCATACATCAGTAATCACGACTGGTTACATACATTATGTGTTTGGGAGTGTCCATGTCTAATCGTTAAGTTGCAGTGTGAAAGGTATCCACTTTTTCAAACATGCCGATAATTCAAGTAAGGACAAAACACAAAACCACGAATTATTATACATAAAAATTTTATAAGTATTACAGGTACATTAAGCATTCAAAAAACATCATTACGATAAATAAAAGAAATCTGTGAGAACACACCTGAATACCAAACTATTTTCTATAACGGACGAAAATAACAAACGTTATGGCCAATAACAGGCGACTTCGAAATCGCGCGGATCGGCTGCCAAAGAAAAGATTGTCATCTCGGCGTTGTAATCAAATTTCAAATATATGCAAAAAGATATCGAATATCTGAGCCTCTTATGACACTCTTTAAATCAACTTACCTCCAGCATCTCCCATGTTGCACAGGCTGGACAACTATATATCCAAGAAAGTGATTAAGCACAGAGTTTTAACAGAACACTGAAAACAACACTTCACTTTGTGACGTCTGCGTACACAGACAAGGGCATGATTCAGGTGACATTAAATTGGAAAAATGATCTACCTGGCCTATAAAAACAACGGCGGCTACTAATATATATATAAATATATATGATACTATTCTACGCAGTCAAGACTACATTCAAAACACAGAGACAAGAATTTCGAACAGAACCACGGCACAAAAAATAGGGTCGTCGTGTTATGAAAAATGTCACTTTTGGAAAGACACGTGCGTAGGCCACGGGGAAAGGACCGTACGTCCCTCCTTCTCTCACAACAGCCAGGCTGAAACTGAGGAGTAAGTTTTACTCGCATCACATGTTCACATGAATCACACACTTCTAGCCTCAGCGCAGGCCCGCCCAAACTCGCGGCCAATCAGGATTCCAGATCTGCCGTATCTCGCTTCCCATTGGCTCTCGTCTCTCGCCCGGCCAACCAAAACTCACTTTGGTGAGGCGGCCGCAGATTCCGCCAAATTTGAGATGCTGCAAAGAAACGCACCTGTACAATACCTACAATTTTTTCGATACTGATTGATTTCCATGACGTGTGAAACGATTGTAATGTTTCTCATTTTTGACCAGTAACTAACACAGCAGGACGCAACATTAAATATGCTAAAATATACATGAATGAATACCCCTTTTTTTATAATATACACAATCATTTAAATAAATCCTAATAAGACGTATAAACAGAACCATTTGAAATAAATCCTATAAAGACGTCACGAAGTTACCCGTACACAGGGAACACAGAACGGCACTTAAATCTCTTCTCCCGGACTGGCTTTCCGTATCTCTAAAGTTCAAAGTTAGTTCAACCAACCGTAAAGAAATTACGGTTCAGGGGCTCTACATTAGCCCACAGGTATGAGCCTCATAAAGTTATCTCCGAGGTTACCTCTCTAACTTAGAACTTAAAGCGACAATGCTTTGATCTTTCCTTACTCCCGAGTTTCCCAATAAATGGCTGTTCACATCAGTGGGGATTTCGAGATTATATTGCATTTTTTTTTTTTTTAAGTTTTTCTTATCATTTATATCCATCTACATAATAAGCTTATTTTAAATCCTGGATGCAAACGGGATATTGTCATCAATTCATGTGAAACATCGATGTAATAAAAAATGAAAATCAATAAAAAACATACCTAATAACTCTGAAATTGCCTCAGTGCTGACTCAGTGATAAAAAAAATATTCACTATTTACCAGAAGCCCCTAATATTCATCATCAATACTTCATCACCATGACAAATTCTGCATTTAAAAAATCCATGGAGATTTGAGCCCCGTTCCATACAGGTAACACTTCTCGAGGGAGATTGAGAAAGAGAAGCTATTAATTTTACAACGACAATCTCTAGACTGAGAGAGAGAGAGAGAGAGAGAGAGAGAGAGAGAGAGAGAGAGAGAGAGAGAGAGACACTTACAACAGAACTCACTCGAATCTCATTACTTTTTTATAAAAAAAATAAAAAAAATAAAAACTTTGGGTGCTGATTATACAACCAGTTTTAGGGAAAGTAGTTTATTAAGACCACAAAGAAGAAGAAGAAGAAGAAGAAGCAAGCTCTCCCATAAGACGAGTATACGCCCACATTCACAGCAAGGCAATCTGGTAGACTTGTATCAACTGGAAAAAAAAATATGATCACCTTTACGTAAGAGTTAACATTAACACACTTTCAAAGAAACTTCTTGTTTTTGACTGCATCAACCCCAGAACGAATCGAGAGTTGAATTTAGAGAATAAAAAAGGAAGTAGTTTGCGTTTCACTAATAAGCAAGTCAGTGAATTTTGAAGATTTATTTCTCTGGGATTCCTGCAAGGAAGCTTTGTATACAATGAATTATAAGCCCCGTAATTTGAAGCCCAAAGAAGTCACTAAGTAAACTCGGCAAACGATATATATTAATGTTAGTCATGTACCAAAAATTTAGCGACGAACTCAATAAACCATCCATTTTAAAAACAGTTGGCGCTTATCTTTTTGAGGCTTTACAATTGTTACTGTAAAAAATAAAAAAATAAACACACACTTTGGCTTGTAATCCAGTTAATAACTATAAAGAAACCAACAAAACCCCAATCAATTTTACAATGAAAACACCATCAACAACAGACGATTGAAGTCTTGGCAGTTGTTTTGAACCAAACAACTGACGAAGATTGCATCGTATTTAGTCTGAGACTTTGATCTTGTCAAAAATAAATGGGAGTAATTGGTTTTAGCTCTGCTATCATATACAACATTGAGGTGTATATATATATATATATATATATATATATATATATATATATATATATATATAAGGCCGATGCTCAGTAGGGTGGAACCAACGACCACAATTCCATTTAGTCTTCATCTCGGATGATTTACATCATCGATACTAGAGCTGTAGCAATGAATCAGTTTTGACAGAACAAAGACGGAAGATGATATATATATATATGTATTCGAGGGGCGACTGCTTATCAGGTGAGCAATGACGATTTTCTACCATTGCTGCAACGGCTGTTAACGATCGATTCAGGTTGTTCAAAGTACAACGGGCTCTGGCCTTTATCTAAACACACACACACACATATATAAGACATATATATACATATACTATACATATATATATATATATATATATATATATATATATATATATATATATATATATATATGTATATATGTATATATATAAATATATGTATACTATGTATTTATACATATATAAATATATTACATATATAAAATAATAGAGAACATTATTATCCAGCTAAATCAAAAAGCAAATTAAAAAGTTCAGCGAGAACAGAATTAACTCTTAATTTCCCAGCACATTTTTTCAGGGGGGAGATTTAACCTCTTCAATCACTCCTAAACATACGAAAAATAGCAGGTCATTAAAAAAACCAGTTATTAACGTTCCATTCAATATATAACAATAGCAAAAATAAAAACTTATACTTCTTTTTCCACCTCCAACTGAATATCGTTATGAATGCTAACAAGATCCCGCGTTTTTCCGGCGCACATTAGCATGAAATTTGTAAACAAGATTTATCCTTCAATGCTGGGAGTTTGCATCTGATAGAATCATCAAACGAGGAAATTATACAGGTTTGATACTTTCAGACATTTATACTATTCGCCTATAGCCAGATGGGTTCTTAACTTTTTTAATGAATGCAATTTTCAAATCAGCAGTCAGTTCTCGAACCCTGAGTTGCAAATGAAATCAAACAATAATAATAATAATAATAATAATATTAATAATAATAATAATAATAATAATAATAATAATAATAATAACTAATTATTCATAGGCATCCTCATGCACCTTGAGAAAACTGGCTGTACACCTAGGGGTGCGACACCCTATGTTAAGAACCACTGATAAATATTATTCGTTTAGGCAATGAAAAAAGGTACACAATGGATGTTTAGATACGTTTTTCCTCATCAGCAAGCTGAAACATCATTACCCAACGTCGTTTTGATTTCAGGTTTTGATCTTCAGGTTTTCGAAAACAGTTTCCATACACAGTTCTACAGTTGTCGCAGCAAAAGTTTTTAAGACTTTTCATTTGAAAACAGTACAAGAAAAATCAACATTGTTATGCCAATTTACGTCCACAAACCTCTCTGAATCACTACATAAGATTTCACGGCGTTGCTACACCGAATGTTGGAACGAAACACCACAATTCTTCAAAAAATGTTTTAGAATTCTCAAACCAAAATATACAGAAACTAAGTTGAATAGCTTCATCTCCCCAAATTCAGACACTTGACAAACCATGTCGCCGAAATCTGATGGGTTGGCCCGTGGCCTGAGCTAAACCTACCCAAAACATTTCACGGAAATCGCCTAGAACTATTTCAAGAGTCACGCTCCGGGAATGAGGAGAGAAACATCCTACGCGCTTAATCCTATTCAATCCTATTTTAATCCTTAACTGGAAGTGGCCAGCCGTCGAAATCTGGGGGTTTATAGTTAAGGGGTTGCTTACAAGAGCTAGACAGAGTCCGTGTTGGCATAAGGCCAGCAAAGCTTAGGACCAACAAGAACAAAGATCCTTGGTTACGAAATCGTCTCTCACGAAGTTTTCTGAAAATCTGACAGTAAATATTTACACGGTTATGCTAACATTCGCAAGAGAAAGCAGAAAGAAAAAAAAATTAGGTTTATGGCTTAAAAGATATACAAGGAACTAATCGGGGTAATGTCTGCAGGAGAGCAAACATCCTTGAAAAGATATTGAAAACAAAATCTCATGATGAATAATAGTACGAAGACGAAGAAGCATACATTCCACCGATCAAAATAGGTTTTGTGCAGCATACGACAAAATAAATAAGTAAAGAGCACTTATATATAGAGTATATATATTATACAGTATATATATTTATAATATATGAAAAGTTTTGACAGTTGTACAATCTTATCTATTTTATACCGTTAAATGTTAAGAAAAAATACAAGTTAATTCTGAATTCACCCAACGGGAATTATAACTGATAAAGAGAATCTGCTCGGCCAGAATTCAAGGCTAAGCCTTTTCTTTCGCATAATAATAATAATAATAATAATAATAATAATAATAATAATAATAATAATAATAATAATAATAACCTAAAATAAAGGGAAACGAAAAATCTCCGTTGAACATTGCTTCCTAAAATATAAGTTTGCAAAGTTTCAATTCTCAAGAACAAACCGAAAAAAAAAACACCATCACAAGATGATAATCTATTATTAAGCCTAAAGACCAGTCCCACTCACAGCCATGTAAAATATCAAAATATATTCCGCCTTGAAGCGACCCCCCTAAAATACAGGGATTAACGCCGGACAAAAGTCCCTTTTACCTGGCTAACAAAGGCTACAAAAATAAAGCCACCACACCTGGGGAGACGCCCCCGCCCCGGCCCCACGCCGCTGGCCTTCCCTATTATAGTCTGTATAGGGAGAGACGAACAAAGGCGGAAATGGAGGGTTTAAACAAAAAAAAAAAGGGAGACATGAAAAAAGACAAGGGGAAAATCTGGTTAAATCCGCGGGATTTTATGTAACTCGTATTACGTACAACGTCTGGATTTATGTCACCGACTGGATTACAACATCTGGATTTATGTCATCGAATGGATTACAACGTCTGGGTTTAGGTCACCGAATGGATTACAACGTTAGGTCATCGAATGGATTACAACGTACTGGCGAGGAGAAGGATTAGAAACACTTGGTCAAATCTGTCGAGATAAAGAAAAATATAGTGGATAATGTTTCCCAAAGTTCTTTTTTATGAAATGTTGACACATTACCCTTTAACGAATTATCCATTTAAAAAAAAGGAAGGTAGGGGTGGGGGGATGAAGGGAGGAGGACTGGAGAAGAGAAACAAATAATCACTATAAATAAGTATTCATTTTTTATCTAGCTCCCTCCTCAAAGGCAATTCTCAAAATGTGTATGAAACTGTATGACAAGCAAGTAAATAATGAATAATGAAGAAAACAACACTCACTTTCATATGCAATTATTATATATATATATATATATATATATATATATATACTCTCTCCTGTATATATACACATATATATATATATATATATATATATATATATATATATATATATATATCTCTCTCTCCACTAAATTCTCAAGAATGATACCAGTGTAGTAAACATCAGCCTAATATGGCAAAGAGCAAAACTGTGAGCAAAAAACATGTTCTTGCAAATGGGGAAGGTATTCCTGATTACAATTCATGGCTAAGCACATTTCCTCTGATTTATGTGATAGACTCGGACCTACCCAAGACTGCCATTCTTTTAAAAGGGTCAAATCATCCTCAGCAAAAGGAATGGTTTTTAGATGACTTTAACAGTTTGTATGCGAATGTATTTATTAGATGCATGTTCTCGTACGCGGACCCCAATGCGATAGTGACCTACAGCCGAGCGATTGTAAACAAACAATGCATGAAAATCTTAAGAATTCTCTTCCACGAACCGACCCAAATACTTATAAACATGTCTGTTTATACACATGTAACCATGAGTGCAAACAAGACGAGTGTTTAAATATATACACTCGCATATGAGTTTCTTGCTGAAGTATATTGTCTGGCTTGAGAGAGCAACCCGGCACTGCCTGAGACAGAAGCAAATCCGTAGTAAATTTAGTACTCGATATACAGCAACTAAAAATTTTTTAGAAGGTCTAATTAACAAAAAATAATTTTAAAAAATTAAAATGACGCATATACATTACTTTCATCACTCTCGCATAATTTAAACTTTATTTGCTCAATCAAAAATATACTTAAAAGGGATTTGCATCTACACAAAAATCAAAGAGAGTTGTAGCGTTAAGTGGAACAAGAGAGAGAGAGAGAGAGAGAGAGAGAGAGAGAGAGATTAACATGTCCTAATCCGATTACGACAGAGGAAGACACGAGGAAGTCGACTTAAAAACACTCTCAACGCAGCTTTGCCCTTTCGTCTCGAATTTGCATGAGAACACGTGTCATACGCGTTCTAATGGTTTATTCAACGAGTCTTGACAAAAGACTTGTGGTAATCATGCATAGGGAAAGCTGCTTGGAACGAATGCAACTATTGTGTGGCTTTAAAGAAGTGTGCATGATTGGAACGAGGTTACTTCCACGTAAAGAAATCCTTAAGAAGCGGAGAGAGAGAGAGAGAGAGAGAGAGAGAGAGAGAGAGAGAGAGAGAGAGAGAGAGCTTACAAAGACTGCATAGGAGGAATGCAATTATAATTTGACTTTAAAGAAGTGTATACGTGATTGGTACGAGGTTACTTCAACGTAAATAAATCCTGCAAGGCATCAGTAATTGTGTGTGTGTGTGTGTGTGTGTGAGAGAGAGAGAGAGAGAGAGAGAGAGAGAGAGAGAGAGAGAGAGAGAGAGACTGGCTGTACAACTTTTACGACAATAAAATAAGAAAATCTGTTCAAAGACCTGAAACCTAAAATCAACAAAAATAGGAAAAGAACAAAATACAAACATAATAATGATTTATTTTTCTGCCCACAATCTCTCTCTCTCTCTCTCTCTCTCTCTCTCTCTCTCTCTCTCTCTGTGTGTGTGTGGAAAAAAATGAAGAAAAAGAATATTATCAATAAAAAAGGAGCCTACAAATTAGTTAACCATATAATGCTCTTTCTTATACGCCTATCGAGTCCCCATCTGGGAACCAACCCGGCAATTTTCCTCTAGGATTCCCGGGGGATTTCTAAGGGCGAGGATTCCTCGTATCTCATAGGGATATCGACCCTTAGGAGGATGGTCTATTACTACTTAATCTTCAGATGCAAAACCTTACGGGATGAGACACGCAAATTTACCAGTGGTGGGCGTTTATAACTAGACAAGAAGGCTAGTTATTAAAAGTTGGGCTCAAATGCAGTGGGCGTGGGTATGATTGCTTTGCAGGTAATGGGCTGGTGTAAATGACCTTCAATCTTATGAGTGGGACGTATAGATGATAAAATTCTAATTATAACTAATTATAACTTATTTATTCATTTAATTGTTTGATAAGCCCGAAAGGGAAAAAGGGCAAAGCGTAAACCCGATCGGCAGGATAAAACCGCATTTCAATCATACGACCTGATTTTTAAACATCGGCCCTGAAAAAAAGCAACACCCACCCGCCCCCGTCCACCACGCAAATTATAATATTGCTATAAATCTACGCTCCATGAAAAAGTAAAATCATGTCAAGGCAACTTTCTACAAATTCTTACAGAGAAACAACCTGATACCCAGAAAAAAATATGATGCAACAAAATGACGAAACAGCATCAGCTACAACAAATAGAAAAACAAAAGTACCAAAAATCTGAAATATAAATAATTATCCTCGACACTGACATAAAACAAATCTATATACCAGTGAAATTTTCACGGCGTCTGTGTTTTGAATAAAACGCTGCAGCTGAGGAGTTAAGGGATTATCTACAAAGTAACATCAAGACGAACGGCTGGGCGGAGGCGAATGTTAGGTCCCGGCTGGGTCAAGATTTCGGGGCATCAAGAGGCCCTTAGGAGGGGGCCCTGATCTCTCGAAGTGAGATCAGCAGGGAAGAGGCTTTCTAGAATATACAAGATCACTTTTAAATCTTTGACTGATACGAATGAACAAAAAGGTGATTTTATCATGGTGTTTCACATAAATCCCTGAAGAGTGTCTGCAAGACAGAATAGCCGGATATCTTTGGGTCAAACAACAACAACAACAACAATAATAATAATAATAATAATAATAATAGAAGTTAAGGATATACTAAAATAACACCTTTCTCTTAAACGAACAGCAAAGTCAGCCTTCTCACGACCATGACTTTTGTCCTCTTGAAGCGTCATGACTACAGTCAAGATAAAATGCACCTCATGATAACGTATGCTTTCCATTTGCTTACACACAAAATAAAAACATATATAAATATCAAGTAATAATAGCTCGTATTTACAGCCAAATATGTAATGAAAATGTATAAAGTAGCCTAAAAGGCTATATACATAAGACATTCAGTAACAAAATCATAAGCAATATGCAGCGTCCCTTCGTCCCCTAGCTGCAACCACTCTCATTCCTTTTACTGCACCTCCGTTCATATTCTCTTTCATATTAATTTCCACCCTCTCCTAACAATTGTTTCAAAGTGCAACTGCGAGGTTTTCCTCCTGTTACAATTTTAAAACCTTTCTACTCTCAATGTCCCTTTCAGAGTTGAATGATCTCATAGGTCCCAGGGCTTGGCCTTTGGCCAAAATTCTATATTCCGTTCCATTCCGGTATATTAACCACCACAAACAAAATGAAAGACCTGGGAAAAAGTCGAATTCCGCACAAAGGGAAAAATCCAAGAGAAGAAAGTCATCTCGCCTAAAGCCGTAAGATAAGAATGAGATATAATTAACTTATTTTACTTACGGACACTCAGAATTAAACAGTTAACGTACAAAATGCATTTGAGTTAAACACCTCGAACTGTAAAATGTCAAGGGTGGTAAAACTGGTTTTAATGTCATCAAGATCAGATTTTATTTGTTGGACAATTGCAGTGTATACCAGAGGAGACTTTGTTGAAAAAAATAATATTTCTGATCTATCCGGACTGCAAATTCCTGAGATGTATGCTAGTATTGCACCAACCCCGGTCTTTTTGCCATGCCCCTAGGTTAGGTTAGGTTAGGGTGGGTTAGGTTATGTGTAAATTGTAACAACATATGCGATTTGGGTGTTGGAAACATAATGAGATAATTTTCAAGAAAATTCTATGGTTAGTTTTTAAGACATGGCGTCCCGCTTCTTTCAGAGAACGGTCCCTTACTTAGCTCTGGAGACGAGATCTGTACATAAACCTGATTCAAGAGACAAAGAAATTACGAAAGAACCAGGACGCTCTTTTTAATTATGTACCCTAGTTCCCCTGCTCTTACTTACACATTTGTAAACAAACAGAAAAACAGAGATAAGTAAACAAAGACAAGGAATAAAACATAAGAAATGACAGCGGAGAAAAGACTCATTCATACCTATGCAGATGTCGCCATCGGGTTCGGGGTCTGAAAGATCTAGCTGTCGATATTTCCTACCCAATAAAAGTTAAACTTCAAGACGGTTATTTACAACGCAACCTTTTAAACAAAAGCACGTAAAAATAAAAGACAGACGTATCCTTATTTCTACCGAACACTCTTATCGACACCGACATAACAATTTATTGATCTACAAAACGAAGATTGAAGATTCAAGGTCCATAAAAACTTTTGCAAACCTTGCTGGATTCACTGAACTCCCAAACTATATATTTTCTCCTGCAAATCTCAAAATTTCGACAAGAAAGTTTCCTTGTTCCCAGAAAGGCAATGCACCTTACTCGACGCATAAAATGCATGCAAGCGCAAATGTAATTAAGGAAACAAGCAACAGGAATTTTTGTTGGCAGAATATGGACGGAACCGGTCTATAAGAACGCGCCCGAAAATCTCATTAGACAAGGCCATCAGAACTTTTCCCCTTCAACGGCGTTTATTGCTCTACGGAAATCGGGTCCAGGAAAAAGAAAGCTTTTCCATACACAGAAGCAAAGCCCCCATAAAGAAGGCCCGGGAGAGATGAACAGGAGGAGGAGGAGGAGGAGGAGGAGGAGGAGGAGAAGGGGGAGGGGGTTAGGGAGAAGGCTGAGAAGAAGAAGAAGAAGAAGAAGAAAAAGAAGAAGGAGAGGGTGTACATAAAGAAGAAGAAGAAGAAGAAGAAGAAGAAGAAGAAGAAGAAGAAGAAGAGAAGAAGAAAACTCTGCAGTAGATATACATGAGGTGAAAGAGAGCTGCGTTCCAAGGCATGTCAGCTACTACTACTACTACTACTACTACTACTACTACTACTACTACTACTACTACTACTACTACTAAGAGGACGTGATGGAAGTCTACAAAAAGAAAGCGCAAAAGAAAGCAGAGACAAGAATAACTATGACACTCGAGAGAACAGAAGAAGACGGAAAGGAGGAGGAGGAGGAGGAGGATAATAAAGCCCTTAGGAGTAATAGCCCTTTTATAACCAGGGAGATTGTCGAAACTCGAGAAATCACAGCAGCGTCCCACAAAACGGCAACCCCGTCATGAGACCTTTCTAAACACACCTCTCTGATGTTCGTCCCGGTTTGTACACATTACCTTCTGAGCGACACGATCAAAAGAAAAGTCCACCTGAAACTTATCAACATCTTTCTTTTCTTCCTTCTCTTTCTCTGTTTCTCTCTTTCTTTTCTCTTTCTTCCTTTCTCTGTTTCTTTTCTCTCTTTTCTCTTTCTCTCTTTCCTTCTGTGAGTTTTGAACCATCCGCCATCAGCTGATTTTTTTTTTTTTGTGATGTGACGTTTGAATGCTGGCTGGCTGCAGTACAAAGAACAGTTGATCTGTGAGAGAGAGAGAGAGAGAGAGAGAGAGAGAGAGAGAGACTCAGTCTCCATTTGAAGACTTAAAACCCCCAATCCCATGGCAGGGGAAGGGAGGGGGTAGTAGCTTCCGGTTTATGATCTTCTCAGGGTCGACGGGGCATTTTATCAGGCAAATTGCAGACGCGCTAAAAGACACCTCTGTCCAGATTTGGGTCACGGAGACGCGAAGGAACTCTGTCAGTTGTTTTTTAATTTATCTCCCGAAGAGCGACAGAGAAGGTGAAGTGAAACGTTTGGAGTGAAAGTGGTAATAAAACTCATATTTACAACTGAAAAAGTCATAGAGACATAATCTAATGCTGTCGACACCTTTGCTTACAAATTTCCCAAATAAACAATGAGCTAAAACTTTAAAGAAAGGAACATAAAATTAAATATCTTTAGAGTTCTAAGAAGAAATAAATCACATTTACAAATAAACGCCTCAAAGGCACCACAAGCTCTTCTAAGAAATAAGATAATAAACAAAAGAACAACAAACTTAACAATTCTTTCCTCTTCTATTTGACTCGATTTTCTCTTTCCCTCCTTTATCAACGAATGTCCTCTCTCTCACTCAGCCGAACGACTGGTTTTATTCTATCCCACGTAGAATGAAGTACAGTAGACTCCTCATTACGTAGTGCAATGCACTCTTTGAATCTTAATATTGGGGACACCGCACCGAGCATCATATTACGGCCGTAAATTGAAGTCAGTGCTATAAACGTCCATTTTGATCCAAATTTGTTGCTCTTCCAAACAGGAAAAATGAAAGAACGCTGAATTGGAACATCACGGCGCATTTGGCAAGTTAAGAAAGTGAAGACTAAAAAAAAAAAATAACAATACAAGGCAGCTGAGTGAGTAAGAAAACATATCTTACTTAATAAGCAAAGTTAAAAATCACAAAACACTTAATTACAGTGTATAATGAATGCTGTATGAACCGTGGTTAATGAAGCTTCAACCACGGCCCGGTGGTGGCCTGTCCTATAGCGTTGCCAGACGCATGATTATGGCTAACTTTAACCTAAAATAAAATAAAAACTACTGAGGCTATAGAGGGTTGCAATTTGGTATGCTTGATGATTGGAGGGTGGATGATCAACATACCAATTTGCAGCCCTCTAGCCTCGGGAGTCTTTAAGATCTGAGGGCGGACAGGGAAACGTGTGGGCAGAAAAAGTGCTGACGGACAGGCAAAGGCGTCACAATAGTTTTCTTTTACAGACAACTAAACCTGAAACAACATCTATAGAGTTAAAGGAAACACGGTGAAAAGGAAGAACACATATTTACAAAACAAGGAAACAACCTAAAAAGTGAAACGAAATCTAGAGCTGAATGAAACATGACGGGAAAGGAGAAGGAGGCAAAATAATGAAAGGAACGAATAACTGGGGCGTAGAGAGAGACGCCAGCCTATCAATCAATTAAGCAGTGTGTACTCGATGCAGCGCCAGAAACTTTTACCAAATAAGAGAGGTTGCAGAGAGGATCCGGTCGGGAATTCTGATCAAATAAACGCAGCTCAATTTCCGAACGAGTATTGAGATTTTGCCTCGTATCTTTCTTTTTTTTTTCAACTTTAGACTTTTAAAGCAAAGGGGAGAAGGACTAGATAATATCATACGATAAACAGGAGAGAGAGAGAGAGAGAGAGAGAGAGAGAGAGAGAGAATTTAATCCTGCATGATGGGACAAGTTGAACTCAATAATGAGAGAGAGAGAGAGAGAGAGAGAGAGAGAGAGAGAGAGAGAGAGAGAGAGAGAGAGGAGAGAGAGAGAGAAATTTAATCCTGTAATGAAGGGACAAGAACTCTCATGAGAGAGAGAGAGAGAGAGAGAGAGAGAGAGAGAGAGAGAGAGAGAGAGAGAGAGAGAGAGAGAGAGAGAGAGAGAATTTTAATCCTAAAAGTAACGACAGGAACTCATCTAAAAAATAGGAAGATTACATCACAAAAAAAAAGGTGATGGCAGAAGGTTCAAAACTTACAGAAAGAAAGGAAGAACGAAAGAATGAGAGAAAGAAACAAACAAACAGAGAGAGAGAGAGAGAGAGAGAGAGACAGAGTAAGTGAGAAAGAAAAATAAAGAAACTGTAAACGAACTGGCTATATCGACACACAAAAGCCCTTCACACTCGTCCACGAGCGAAGATACACTTTATTATAAGCGAAGCAACCTCATTAACATAAGCACCTGAATGGCTTCTTCTGACGAACAGGAATGACCTAACAGTAAATCAAACCTGTTTCCATCCAGACCTGATTTCCCATTTTCCTCAATTCAGCGAAAGACTGACTAGAACTTTGGGATACGTTCATTCTCTAGACCGCTGAATAACTTCGAAATATTTTTCAGATATTTGTAAGTACGTATTTGTATATATATACATAATTATATATACATACATAATATTGTATATGTGTGTATGTGTATATATACATAAACATTATATATATACAAACACTCGAGCTATAACTGACACAGAACACCTTTAAGTTTTACATCTCTGAGAATGTCATCAAACAATGGCAGACACGCTTGCCTGTCAACAGGGATTACGAAGCAGGATTCACTGAGAGAGAGAGAATGCCTGTGTTTAGCGAATGAAATATATATATGTATAAGTCTATATATATATATATATATATATATATATATATATATATATATATATATATATATATAAAGATTCAGGGTAAATAAGGTGACGATCCTCTGAAGACAGTCCTTAGATGGGGATTAATGAGGCTGACACAGATTTATCTCTTCTTATTATGCCTGTTGCAGGAATATAATGTCGACAGCAACGAATTATAAAATACATAAAATATGAAAGAGTAAAACGTTATCTACTATCTACGTATTTATCAATTAAGCTTTAAGAAATATAAATACATCGTCATTACTTTATAAACCGATATTTCGTTATATGTGAGGTCTGAGAATGGTTCCATTTAATTCAGTCTCTGCTTTTCATTGTAGTAAGTCCAAAGGTATCTACCATTGATATGACTAATATATATATATATATATATATATATATATATATATATATATATATATATATATATATATATATATACTGGGTCACTTTTTTACCAGATCCATATGTCATTGTAATAGCAACGATGCCCTCTTAACTACTTATGCATATGTTAGTATATATATATATATATATATATATATATATATATATATATATATATACAGACAGAGAGAGAGAGAGAGAGAGAGAGAGAGAGAGAGAATCTGTTCTAACCAATGAAGTGAGTATTTGTAAGACTGCATGAAGAGAGCGATAAGGGGGGTGGCGTTTATTACGTAACATTCAAATGATGAGGTTACAAGTCGCTCTAGTTTCACAGTTTACTTAAAAATTTGGCAGTGAGGAGTTTGTGCTTGATATTTCAGCTGGGTAACGAACTGCACGTAGGCGTAGCGAAGTGCTGGTGAAGTGTTGGTGAAGTGTTTGCTTACGAAATCTCATCGAGCCAAAGTCATCATCAAGTGTCTCTATTCTTTACACACACACACACACACACACACACACACACACACACACATATATATATATATATATATATATATATATATATATATATATATATATATATATATATATATATATATATATATATTCATACACACTGATACTAGATAGGCGGATAACCTACTTGCAATCTTTATGAATATAATGGGCCAAATTATACACTCGCCACCCCTGTAGGCGTCGGAACTGTAAACTCAAAGAGAGACCAACGCCCTGGTCTATTTGCATAATATTAAAATCGGGGAGAATAATTACAAGAAAAACGTCAAATAATGCATAATAAAGAAGATGGACGAAAGCCTCTAGGTATCTAAGAAACACCTGGTTTTGGGTAATATCTAATGTGGTTCGCATATAAGCAACACCGGATAACGAGTAAAAAATGCGCCGAAGTTTCTTCGGCGCAGTCGAGTTTTCTGTACAGCGACGGCCCATGAAACTTTCAATCTTTCAACAAGGCCCGGTGGTGGACCGGTGTTGTTGGCGCCTGTAGCGGTGCCAGGCGCACGATTATGGCTAACTTTAATCTTAAATAAAATAAAAACTACTGAAGCTAGAGGGCTGCAATTTAGTATGCTTGATGACTGGAGGGTGGATGATCAACATACCAATTTGCAGCCCTCTAGCCTCAGTAGTTTTTAAGATCTGAGGGCGGACAGAAAAATGCGGACAGAATAAAGTGCGGACGGACAGACAAAATCATCTCAATAGCTTTCTTTTACAGGAAAACTAAAAAGGACGACAAAACGGAGTCAACAGACGAATGAAAAAAGCAGCAGATGTCATAAAAGAAGACACGCCTGTTATTAAATCCTATCTCTCAGCGGTTCATTAACTGTCTATTTACATCGCGTCCAGAGAAAGGAATTGGAGAGAAAAAAACAAGAGCGGGTCTCTCCTTTCACAGTCAAAACATTCCCATGTACAAATGAAATATTTTGCTAATATTGCTTTGTCCCTTGCCCCCCCCACGTCGCTGTTTTTTTTTCTATTTTTCTTTTTTGTCTGAACATTTTTTTTTCTTTTTTTTTATCTGAACATTGTTTTTCTTTTTTTTCTCTTTTGTCTGAACATTGTTTTCTTGTTTCTATTTTTTTTTGTCTGAACATTGTTTTTCTTTTTTCTTTTTTTGTCTGAACATTGTTTTTTTTATTTTTTTGTCTGAACATTGTTTTTCTTTTTTCTTTTTTTGTCTGAACATTGTTTTTCTTTTTTCTTTTTTTGTCTGAACATTGTTTCGCTTTTTTCTATTTTTTTGTCTGAACATTGTTTTCTTCTTTTTCTTTTTTTTTCGTCTGAACATTGTTTTTCTTTTTTCTTTTTTTGTCTGAACATTGTTTTCTTCTTTTTCTTTTTTTTTCGTCTGAATATTGTTTTTCTTTTTTCTTTTTTTGTCTGAACATTGTTTTCTTCTTTTTTTTTCGTCTGAACATTGTTTTTCTTTTTTCTTTTTTTGTCTGAACATTGTTTTCTTCTTTTTCTTTTTTTTTTCGTCTGAACATCCACATCTATATGAATGGAATATTGATGTCCAGGTTAAAGCAGCTGTTTTCCTTTCACGTCTCCTACTGTTGTGGCTCTTTGATTGGTCAAACACTAGGTGATGGAATAATATGTTTATATATTGGTCGAGAGAAAGTGTTAGAAATAATTTCATCACAAAAAAAAGAGTAAAATCAAAGTGCATTTGTGTGAGAAGTATATCGATGAATGTCATTATATATATAAATATATACATTTAAAATATATATATATATATATATATATATATATATATATATATATATTATATATGTATTATATATATATGTGTGTGTGTGTGTGTGTGTACACGCTCGCGCGCGTGTACTGTGTGTATGTTATGCAAATGCATATAATTGTTTGCGAGCGCTCGGAGAGAGGCAGAGAAAGGAAAATATTGCATAAATGTATAATATTTTATATTGAGTTACCTAAAAGAAAAACACTTTCCTTTCATCCCTGCCAGGGTCAAAGGAAAATGCATAATTCAATTTTCCTTGATTACAGGCTTCAAAATTTACTTTTATGCCGCAGAAAATCCCATTATTTGGAGCAGTATCATAAATATTACTCTCTGTGACACTGGTCTCTTAGGATAAGTATGGAAAAATAATTTTTGATCCATTTTTCTAAATATGTAAACAAAGAAAATGACATTTTACTGTAAGCGCATGCGCGCTGGGAGTCTAAAAATCAACTAACCCCAATTACCATCTTCCACATTCTGCTTCGTTATGTGTCTCCCATAAATCTTTATTTGCATAATGTGCTTGCGCAGGGAGCCTGAGGAATATAAATGGGCTTAAGTTAAACCAGTAAATCGCGGCGTAAAATTTACGATCAATTATTACTTAACGAGATATATCGTTATTGACTTTGCGAAAGCTATTTCAGTGAGAGCGTTCGTTAAAGGTGCTTCTTTCCTTTCGCAAACGTTTATTTGCAAAAACGTCATCACTGAAGCAATTGAATTATAGTATCCTTATGCTAAATAATCTTCTTTCTCTGCATCTTTTCCCCACTTCCATGTAGGGGTCGCTGTTTCTGGCGGTTTCTCTCCTCCACCTGGCTCGGTCAAACACATCGTCTTCTGACAACTGTTTGTCTCTCAATTCTTCTCTAACTACTTCCATCCACCTTCATTAGCTTCGGTCTTTCTCTTGCTCTCCCACCAGGCACCTCATTCTGCACCACTCTCCTCCCTACGTATGTGTGCGATAAGTTGCCGACATGTTTACGACATGTTTTATTGTAGAGCGGAGGCGCCCTTAACAAATACATGAAAATTACTTCACACAAACAACAAATACACTCATGTAATGGACGTGCTTGACTTGTATTCAACATTTTAATGATGTATGCGACAACTTACCGACATGTTCATGACACTTTTTACCGTAAAGTGGACGCACCCACAAAAATACAGGAAGATCACTTAACACAAACAATTGCACTTATGTAATGGCCTTACTAAGTACTAATTCTTTTTCTACCCACACAGGGGACTACAGAAGCTTCGCAGATAATCGTGGGTATGGAATTATGTGGGAGGATAAATGTGTGGGTTGGGAATATCTGATATATTAATCCAATTAATCACAGTGACCTGACTATCACCACCTCGCCTTGGAAAACTCATTTGCTATCAACTCCTCTTTCACACTGATCAGAGGGTTCGGTTTTTCTTAGCTTATACGGACAATGTACTGGAAGAAAAACCTAAGGAGAGAGAGAGAGAGAGGAGAGAGAGAGAGAGAGAGAGAGAGAGAGAGAGAGAGAGAGAGAGACCAGGCCACTGCAAAACGAACCAGAAAAAGACAAAACTGAAACACATAATTATAAGAGAATAATTTAGAATAATTTAGTAAAAAAAAATCCAGATTTTAAAACAACCAAAAATCAAAGCTAACCTCAGAGACCCTCCACCAACTACTAAAAAAACCTGCATCACCGAAGTCCCCCAAAACAAGCCGCTGTATCAAACGCCACCTACGGATTGCGCAAGGCTGCCACGGGCCTCTTAATGGCGCCTCCTGAATAAGGAAGGTATACAAGACGAATGTAGCACAAAATATCGTGTTCAGCCGAGGTAATTTGCACCTCATGATGGCGTGGCATGAGACTGCTGGCCACGCCATGGATTTACGAGCAGACCAGGCAAAGGAAAAAGGAATAATAATAATAATAATAATAATAATAATAATAATAATAATAATAATAATAATAATAATAATAATGTTTGAAATTCAAAATGTCGTGATTAAAATGCATCATAATAAAAATCCACGATTATATATATAAATTGTTCTATCTTTTACAAATAAATTTATCTATATATTTGTGGATTATTATAATAATAATAATAATAATAATAATAATATAATAATAATAATAATAATAATAATAATAATAATAATAATAATAATAATAACAAAGTTCAAAAAATCCATACGCCTACCTCTCATAAATATGGCCAAAAATAAAAAAAGAAATACATATAACGAATCTCTATGGAATAAAATACATGGACAACGAAAAATACAATGCCCGTTCTACGCTCCTCCAGATCATACCCCGGCTGCCAAGTGCCCATACGTCGAATAAACAACGTTGCTTATGAATAAATAAATAACAGATTGCTCAAGGAAGCAGCACAAATGCAATTAGGGGCAAAGAATTCGGACACCCACCATCCAATAATTTACAATCTACATAAAATATTGCTTTACCTTGAAATTTATATTCAATGCATAATATTCCTTTATATGAGAAAATCAACTCTTATTATCTTTCCGGTCTATGAAACATAAGTAATGGATTCCAAACTAAATTCGAACAAGCAAAAAATTCCAACTTTTTCGGTCAAAATTATACGTTAGAGAGTGGAGAAAATAAATATGTACGAGTAAAAAATGCGTCGAAGTTTCTTCGGTGCAATCGAGTTTTCTGTACAGCGTATAATCAAGGCCACCGAAAACAGATCTGTCTTTCGGTGGTCTCGGTATAATGCTGTAAGAGCCGCGGCGCACGGAAATTTAACCACGGCCCGGTGGTGGCCTATTCTATAAGGTTGCCAGAAGCACGATTATGGCTAACTTTAACCTTAAATAAGATAAAAACTACTGAGGTTAGAGGGCTGCAATTTGGTATGTGTGACGATTGGAGGGTGAATGATCAACATACCAATTAGCAGCCCTCTAGCCTTAGCCTTTTTTAAGATCTGAGGGCGGACAGAAAAAGTGCGGACGGCCAGACAAAGCCGGCACAATAGTTTTCTTTCGCAGAAAACATAAAACTGCTTGAGAGAAGTCTCTAAAATAATATCCCACACACACAATGAACCGCACGCAACTCTGCCCACCCCCCCAGATTTTCGAAATCAGTCCCAGGGAGAACATGCCCATTTTGCCCGAGTAAAGCTTCGCTGGGTACGCAGACAGACAGTTGGAAATGTGATAAAAGAAATGAGTTCGCCCACGCGAGCCCTGTCAGACCTAGCGGGGAACTTATACTTTCTGCTGACCAGGAGGTCAACAGATTGCTATGATGTGTAGCAGAGATTCTACTGGGATGCTTATTCGCATCGAGAATTGTAAGCTGTTTATTTTAATGGTCTCTGCAATATGATTTTGAATATCATAACGACTTTTAAAATCTCTTTCTCTTCATATGTACAAAAGTTATGGCTGACTCAAATGAATTTTAAGCAGATATTGCTATGCTAATTTCTGGCTATAGAGAACAGGCGTTCCAGCCTTCAGCTGGGAGATCGTACTCTATGGCGAATATTAAACAATATCAAAGCAAAGACGATATCAAACGATATTAAAGCAAAAGTAAGTTCAAGAATTTATTCCCTTCTATATGCAGTACAACTCTTTCATACATTAAGATATGTTTTGCATAACTTAAGCCATATCCTCCCTGAAATGCATAATCCTATGAAAACAGGATGACAAAACACCGATATATATATAAATATATATATATATATATATATATATATATATATATATATATATATATATATATATATAAATAATATATATATATGCGTGTGTAATGAAATTTTTATCACACCGCGATTTACGAGTATATCCAATCATTAAGCTACAATTGTCGTTAAATATCCAATTCACGCTATTTCGGGGATATCCCCGAAGGGGAATTATCACCTAAGGGGAATTACAAGTGATAAATGGTCGGCACCGCAGTGTCTCGAACTCGACACAGTACCTTCCAACGACTCCAGTCGACGACCAAACCACTCAGCCATCGAGAGTGGTGTAAGTTAATGATTCTATATAATTAGAAAATGTATATATATATATATATATATATATATATATATATATATATATATATATATATATATATATATATATATACATGTGTGTGTATATATATACATATTACACACAGGACAACGTAAATGTCCCAATGAAGCCAATCTAGACGACTAAACGCCTTTTCTACGGCTAGGGGACGGGTGGGTCTTACCGCCCCGAGAATCGAACTTCCAAGACCTCCAGTCCCCAAAGACACAACGTCACGCGCTAAATCAAAGGGCAGCGCCACCGGTCTTCCCACGGGAGTCTAACCTGGACGCCCTTGAGGGCAGACAGACACAAAAACGCAGGAGCTGCTGCAACATCCAAATCGATATCATCTTGCAACGCCTCTGTTGCATTTCCTCGTTTCTGGCAGGGAGATTCAGCCGCCGACGCAGGAGGAGGAGGAAGAAAAAGAGGAGGAGGAGGAAGAAAAAGAGGAGGATGGGGAGGAGGAGGAAAAAGAAGAAAAAAAAGGAGGAGGAGGAAGAAATCGACGGGGGAGGAGATAGAAGAGGAGGAGGAGGAGGAGGAGGAGGAGGAGGAGGAGGAAGAAGAGGGCGAGGAAGAGGAGGTGGTGGAGGAGGAAATAGAGGAGGAGGAGGAGGAAGAAGAAAAACAGGAGGAGGAGGATGAGGAGGAGGTGGAGGAAAAGGAGGAGGAAGTAAAAGAGGAGGAGGAGGAGGAGGACAAGGGAAGAAAAAAGAGAAGGTCGAGGAGGAGGAGGAAGAAAAAAAATAAAGCTGGAGTAAGATGAGGAGGAAGGAAAAAATAAAAGGGATGGGAGGAGGGAAGGGGGGGGGGGGGAGGACAACCTGTTATCCACAAGGCCGTAAACGACGTGATGACAGAAAACTCGCCCGTGAACCAGCGGATGATATTTGTTGCAATCTCGCTGAACAAGCAAGCTGAGAATGCGCGCATAAACCTCGACGTTCGGCAAAATAACATCGGAGGATGGCAGGGAAATATTTGGGGGGGGGGGAGGGGAAGAATGACCCATTCTTCTCCATATAAATGTTAAAAGCCGGAGCTTTGGACTCTATATAGTACATGGACCGCTCCCATGTCAGAGCGGCGAGCCGTGTTTGAAATTATTCGACTGTTGCAGTTCTGTTTTGTACTTGAAAAACATTCAACTACTGCAATGTTGCAATGTTGCAAATATCTTTTATACGTTGAGCCCTCCATATTCGTAATAGCAACCCGACTTTCGGGGTGCAGGCAAAGAATTACACTCTAGAAAATAATACACGTCCTGGACTTTCGAGGTACAAGCAAAATATTATGCTCTAGAAAATAAATAAGTCCTATAAAATTGTCCATTAAAATCCTTATCTTTTTTATACATAAAATGTTATACAGCCACACTGACTAGTTGCAAAAAAATAAATAAATCAATAAAGTTTTTATGCTCTAGAAAATAATAAACAGTCCTATAAAATTGTCCATTTATCCTTATCTTTTTTATACATAAAATGTTATACAGCCGCACTGACTATTTGCGAAAATAAATAAATAAATAAATAAATAAATAAATAAATAAATAAAGCTTACATGCAAAATATAAAAGTTCCATCCTTTTATTTATCAGTCCCAGTATTCAGGCTAGCTTAATTCCTATAGCTTTAGAATACATGATACAAATCATTGACGCAAACGACCAATATTTACTTTCATTATTGTTTTTATACGCGTTTTGGCCAACTCAGATACGGTATGAATGTCGAAATATAACTTTGTAGACTTTATATTTACGTTCATAATACTGCATATACTAATCATTTACATATTTCAAAAGAGCTGTTTAAACACCAGACGCGAAAATAGATACAGTTAACTGAACAAAACGCCGAATTTCTACGAATCCACAAACATTTGATTTACGACTCAAAAAAATAAAATAAATAAAAATCAGAAACATGAAACAAAACATAAAATTCAGTTATTTATAAAACAAAAAAATGCCAATTACGCACGGACTAGTCAGCATTCATTGTAAACCACCACAAAAATAAAATCGTTCTGGGAAAAAATCACACACAGGAGACGAAAAATGAAATCTCGTCTCTCAATCGTAAACACCGAGTTTGATTTAATAAAAAAAAGAAAAAATGCCGGGGCTGGAAATAGACCAGAATTAATTTTGTATTCCCGAAAGTGCATTTCGCTTCGAACTGCGTTGTTTTTGTACACAGTTTCACGCTGGAGGGAGAGAAGTCAAGAGAAGAGAAATAAAAATAAAGTGATGAAAGGGACGAGAAAGAAAAATAATACCACATAAAAGGAAGAAAATAAAAAATGGGAAAAAAATTAAAATGCAAAAAGAAAGAAAGAAAAATTCGGAAAAAATGAAAACGCAAAAAGAAAGAAAAAAGTTGGAAAAGAAAAAATGAAAACGAAAAAAATAAAAGTTGGAAAAGAAAAATGTCAACACAAAAAGCAAGAAAAAAGCTAAAAAAGAAAAATGTCAAAGCAAAAAGAAAGAAAATAAAGGGAAGACAAAGTAAAAGGACAGAGAAAATGATTAAGAAAACGAAGAGAAACACGGGTAGGAGGTGAGGGGGGGGGGGAATACGACCCCTGTTTGCTCCCGGGTAATGCATTGCAAACGTTTCTAAAAATAGAAACGCTTTCGCCGGGAGAGAAGCGGCTCGGTTTATTTCATTTCATTTAACACTTCTTTTTTTCCTCTTCTTGAAATAAAAAAAAAAACAGTTTTTAAGTAAGTTCTCGAGGTAGCAGTGCTTTTGGTTTTATTTTTCTATCCGCCCTCAGATCTTACAAACTACCGAAGCTAGAGGGCTGCAAATTAGTATGTTGATCAAGCACCCTCCAATCATCAAACATACCAAATTGCAGCCCTCTAGCCTCAATAGTTTTTATTTTATTCAAGGTTAAAATTATCCATAATCGTGCTTCTGGCAACGATATAGGATAGGCCACAACCTGGCCGTGGTTAAAGTTTCATAGGCCGCGGCTCATACAGCATTATACCGAGACCACCGAAAGATAGATCTATTTTCGGTAGCCTTGATTATACGCTGTAGCGGCTGTGCGGAAAACTCGATTACTCCGAAGAAACTTCGGCGCATTTTTTACTTGTCTACAACCGTAAACATTTACTGGAATATTACGAAAAGCAGAGATACAAATATATAACATTTCATGATACGAAGCTTTGAAGCTTAGCCGCAAATGCAGTTCACAAAAGAGTAATTTGCGCTCAAACCGACGATAAAAGTTAAGGAATCGAAAATACCTAGAAAACGCAAGGAACAGCTATTAACACGAACAATGCAATAATCCGCATTCCTCCATAATCATGGATTATGAGACTAGAAGACACTCGTAGGTATTACACTTAAATATGAATACATTATAACTGTAGTATGAGAAAGACAGAAGCTTCCTGGAAGTCGTATCTATGCCCCTGTATAAATTTAAATGCAGGTATTTAGCAATCGCCTTAGACAGGGAAAACAGAGAGAGAGAGAGAGAGAGAGAGAGAGAGAGAGAGAGAGAGAGAGGGGTCTTTATTTCAGACTAAAGCCATTCCAGTTTATACTCATCTCTACCAAAGTCATTTCTGGACTCGTTAAAGAAAGAAAGCTTATTTCGCAAAAGTCATTTCATTAATCAAATAAGTCCATTAAGCATTTGATTATTGGACTGTGCCAAGTTAAAAGTATAAAAACTAAAATGTGAACCAAATAATAATAATAATAATAATAAAATCCTACTAAAAATATTTTACGTAAAATAACACGCCTGGCAACCCCAACCCGCCAGATCATTTTCCTCTTGTGAAGAGAAGCAAAAACTGGTCTGAATAAAATAAAGACTGTATAGCGAGTACCGCCACAGAGAATATTCTTTTATAAATCGCACGAGACGTTGAACAAGACCTTAAAGCGGATAAACCTGTGGAGCAATTCTTTAAGAGAGCGCGATAATGCATCATTCAGATGTGGAGATAGGGATGAATCAATTAAAGAGATGTTGCTGAGACGGTCATTATCTAAGGGACGGTCTTCATAAATAGCGGTCGTTGCTGCTGTTGCAGAACACACAACACACATACATACTGTATATGTATACGTATATAAACGAAAAATAATTTCATGCAAACAAATAAATTAATCTAAGAACATCATTATGCTAATTCATAATATCCATTATAATATTCTTGGCGACTTCGCCCTCCTGGTGAAAATTTATTGGTAATATACCATCGATCTATGAAACAGAACGATGAGTCTTTATTTTTGTTTACAAAGCAACATGTCGAAAAAATAAAAGGTCAGCTAATGTATATATATATATATATATATATATATATATATATACATACAGAAAGACAGACATATATATATATATATATATATATATATATATATATATATATATATATATTATATATATATATATATATATATATATATAATGTCTTTGTTTTTCACAAAACCAACCTGTTTGAGATACCCAACTTCCCGTTCTGTTTGCGTTAAACTCTCAACTTAAAATCTTATTTATCTCATCCACCTTGAATGTAGGAGCCTAATCGTCAATACCCCACCGATGATGACACCACAACACGAAATTATTCGCTGTGAAAACATCAGGGACAATGTAACAACATCTTACAAATTCGAATGAAAATATAAGCAGTCATAAGAATATGACTTCGGAGCCAACTCGACGAAACAAAAACTCGTTCAGGTAATCGACTTCGTTATAGAGATGTTCTCGATAAGGTCAGGACTTTTGGGAAATCAAAAGTATAAACTGACACTTGTACAAAATTGCAGCAGAGTTAAATAACCAGTTAGATTCTAACTGTTTGTATTACGAGATAGAAAAGATATAACTTCCTATATATAATCTTAACGTTTATAAATACATGTTTCTCAGTAGCTACCATCACAACAACCTTGTGCTTTGCATTACTAATCCGCCATTAAACTTACATTCATCTGGCAACACGTAAATCTTCCCAACGCTAATAATTTCTCATTAATAAACAAATAAAAAATATATAATACTTTTTTGTGATCAGAATCACTCACTATTAGAAGCCACACATACGAAGAGAACCGTTTTCTTTTAGTCTTCAGCACCAAAGAAAACGTTGAAAAAATCAAATTTCAAGGTATACTATACTAATGGTACTCACCCTTGCTTTCTGCGTCTGCTTCAAGCCGATGGCTGGTTGGCTTCGATTACTCTGAAAAATGAAGAAGGATTCACTATTAATAAAGTTGTAATTGCATGCATTTGCATTATCAATAAGGCTGTGGATCTGAACGAAACAAGAATAATAAAATATTTGCAAATATAAGTATATTTGTGTATAAGAAATGTTAAACGAACATCATACAAATCTCTCTCTCTCTCTCTCTCTCTCTCTCTCTCTCTCTCTCTCTCTCTCTCTCTCTCTCTCACACACACACACACACACACACACACTAAAATGAAAAATAAAATTAGAACCCTGTAAAAAATATTAAACCTATAACTACTTTACTCAAAACATATGAACGGTAAAACTTCATGCGCTTGCAAAAAAAAAAAAAAACTCATGAAAAGCATTTTCCACTTAAAATGACACATATCTTTTAATAATAACGAAAAATACCAAAACAAATACATAAATATGCTTAACCAACAGTGTGTGTTACTACCACGACTTCAAGAAGGGTGCTGTCATGTCATATAACAAATGACAATTTCAGCATTCCATCTTCTCTTTCAAGTTAGGTCCTAGTCTATGCAAAAAAACAAAACCCACTTGTGATAACCTATATGAATTATTAATTTGAAAATTCTCGTTTATTTATATCCCTTTCAAACTATGAATACAAGACATTGCTCTTCTGTATCAAGTTTTATTTCTTACACTTAAAATTTCGGCTACGATCCATGCATAACAGAAAACGCTAATATAATAATAATAATAATAATAATAATAATAACACGAAAATAATATCATCTGAGAAACTGGGTAAGACAATGGAGAACTCATTAAATGGTTCAGGGCTGTCATGCAGTGACAGAGGGAGACTACAGCTTGAATATAAGGAGGAGAAACAAATAGCATCAATTAAAATCGAGGAACAAACGATGCACATCCAGATGTTATTTCACGACCACTTCAAGACAACTGATTTTGTTTGTGTAAATAACTGACTCTTACGAATTTGTAATGGTGACTAGTTTGAAAAGGATTCTGAATCCACAGAACTATCAAATGAAAGCAATCGGATAAAAAATTATACATTACTCGTGTGTCACTTCTGAATCAAGATGAATATCGTCATGAAATTACTGTGTGTAGTTTGGTTATGCAATATTCACTGGATGCTTAGTGTCCTTATACATAACTGAGAGAAACTGTAATGTGCTTTTAATTTGTACAAGTAGGTGCACGTATATCTATCAGAGAGAGAGAGAGAGAGAGAGAGAGAGAGAGAGAGAGAGAGAGAGAGAGGCCGTGCTAAAATCTTGCAGTCGAAAAGGGGGGAAGGTCCAAATAAAATAAAAATAAAATAAAACAAAATAAATAAAAAAAAAATAAAAAAATAAATAAATAAATAAAAGATAAATAAATAAATAAAAATACAGACATCTTTGAGCGTCACTCGACGTCCCACCTCTTGAGGTTTCCGGACGCTGAACCTCCTGGCTCTCGGCGGAGGCGGCGGCGGAGGCAGAGTGAAGGAGTTGTACATCGAGTTCGGCCTCGAACCCGAGGACGACTTGGGCGAGGTCGAGGCCGAGGAGAGGGGCGTCGTTTCGCGGAGGTCGGTGTGAGACCTGGAGGACGCCCTCGCCAAGCTGAGGGCGTGGTACTTGATGTGGAGGTTGGAGGCCGGGCCGAGGATCAGCGCCCCCCCGGAGAAGAACTCGCTCTCGTCCCCGCTGTCCATGGAGCCAGTCAGCCTCGGGGACAGGGGCGGGATGAAGGAACTTAGGTCGAAGGGCGGCGGCCGGTGCCTGGGCCGGGGCGACGACGGCAGCGACGCGATGTGCGGAATATCTTGTAGGACGGCGTCTAATGGCTGGAGTGCTGGGTGGACTGGTTCCCTCGGAGGCGCTCTCAATTCCTCCGGGGGCTGCATGGTGCTCAGCAGCATCTGGTGGGGGTAGGAGGGCCCCAGGCACGACGCCCCCCACTCCTTCGCATGATGGTCGTTGCCCCCTCCCCCTCCTCCTCCGCCTCCTCCTCCTCCCACCGCCCCTATGGACGTCTCCTGGTGGTGCAGGTAGTGGGACCACGGGTGCTGCAGCGGCTCCCTCGGGGGGAAGCTGCTGGGGGGCAGCGGAACGTTGTAGGCGGAAGACTGCGGCAGAGCGTGCGGGTGGCGGCGCTGGAGACTGTGGGACTGG
>NC_089771.1:32115383-32130383 GCF_040412425.1 Macrobrachium rosenbergii
TTTTTAGGATAAGAAATCTTAGGTTTCTGGTAGCTGTATACTGAGAGAGAGAGGAGAGAGAGAGAGAGAGAGAGAGAGAGAGAGAGAGAGAGAGAGAGAGAGTCAGTTTCCTGTTATGAATGTGTGTTATGGGTAAGAATTTTAGGTTTCTGGTAGCTGTACTTACTGAGAGAGAGAGAGAGAGAGAGAGAGAGAGAGAGAGAGAGAGAGAGAGAGAGAGAGAGAGAGAGAGAGAGAGAGTCAGTACTCTGGTATGAATGTGTTTTTTAGGGTAAGAAATTTTAGGTTTCTGGTAGCTGTACTTACTGAGAGAGAGAGAGAGAGAGAGAGAGAGAGAGAGAGAGAGAGAGAGAGAGAGAGAGAGAGAGAGAGATGAATGTGTTTTTTAGGATAAGAAATCTTAGGTTTCCTGGAGCTAACTGAAGAGAGAGAGAGAGAGAGAGAGAGAGAGAGAGAGCTTTCCTGTTAAAATGTGTGTTAGAAAGAATTTTAGGTTTCTGGTAGCTGTAAATGAGAGAGAGAGAGAGAGAGAGAGAGAGAGAGAGAGAGAGAGAGAGAGAGAGAGAGAGAGTCAGTTTCCTGTTATGAATGTGTGTTATGGGTAAATTTTAGGTTTCACAAACCTGGAGAGAGAAGAAAAAGAGAGAGAGAGAGAGAGAGAGAGAGAGAGTCAATTGTGTGTTAGAAAAATTTTAGGTTTCTGAAACTTACTGAGAGAGAGAGAGAGAGAGAGAGAGAGAGAGAGAGAGAGAGAGAGAGAAAAGAGAGAGAGAGAGAGAGAGTCTGACTCTGAACAATGTGTTTTTAGGGTAAGAAATTTTAGGTTTCTGGTAACTTACTGAGAGAGAGAGAGAGAGAGAGAGAGAGAGAGAGAGAGAGAGAGAGAGAGAGAGAGAGAGAGAGAGAGAGAGAGTCTTAAAATGTGTTTTTAGGATAAGAAATCCTGGAGCTGTAAGAGAGAGAGAGAGAGAGAGAGAGAGAAGAGAGAGAGAGAACAAGAGAGAGTCAGTGTGCTTTAAAAGAATTTTAGAGAGAGAGAGAGAGAGAGAGAGAGAGAGAGAGAGAGAGAGAGAGAGAGAGAGAGAGAGAGAGAGAGAGAAGGGGGCAGAATATTAATTACGAATATGAAAGACCGAATTCAAAGACACGTAAGGGAACAGCTGTGCGGTGCGCCCGGTAAAATGAAATTCTGCCGGAGGAACCTATTTTATTTCAGAGGAGGAGGAGCAGGAGCAGGAGCAGGAGGATTACTGGGCGCGAGGAGTAATTAATTTTGCATAGCAATCAAAGAACGCGAATTGAAACGGAACTGCAAAATAAATATGAGTGTTGGATCAAATTAACAACCGGAGCTGCATTCGAATCACGAAATATTTGTGCGATGTTCCTTGATAAAGGGAAGTGACTGATTTCGAAAAAGGACTCTATATATATATATATATATATATATATATATATATATATATATATATATATAGAGAGAGAGAGAGAGAGAGAGAGAGAGAGAGAGAGAGAGAGAGAGAGAGAGAGAGTCAAGCAACACAAACCTGGATAAGAAAAACAGAGAAAGCTTTGGAAAATTGGAGAAAAATGTGAAAATGAGAGAGAGAGAGAGAGAGAGAGAGAGAGAGAGAGAGAGAGAGAGAGAGAGAGAGAGAGAGAGAGAGTCAAACTTAAATCTAGATAAGAAAAAGAAAAAGAGAGAAAGCCTGGAGAGAGAGAGAGAGAGAGAGAGAAAGAAAAAGAGAGAGAGAGAGAGAGAGTCAAGCAACTTAAACCTGGATAAGAAAAAGAGAGAGAGCGTCAGAAAACTGGAGAACAATGTGAAAATGAAAGAGAGAGAGAGAGAGAGAGAGAGAGAGAGAGAGAGAGAGAGAGAGAGAGAGAGAGAGAGAGAGAGAGAGAGAGAGAGAGAGCCTTGTAATTTTGTTTATAAATTCATGGCCTTGATCTTGCTTTTCAAAAGCATTTCTCTGAGGGTCGACGAAAAGTGGGTGAAAATATTCCATATAGTAGTAAATATATATGGAATATAAAGGTTATGAACAAAAAATAATTAAGCTTTTTTCCTGAAAAAGAAAAGCCACAAGAAATTTATTTCCCCTAAATTTTACGCACAGAAATCGTTATGTAATATGATCAATGATACCAAAAATAAATCCAGATTACACAGATAAAAGATGAAGACAAAAAAAAAAAAGGAAGAGCATTAACGAACAAGCAAGCAGAAATTAAAGAAAATTCTAGAAGAGAATTAACGTACAAGCAAGCAAATAGTTAAAAAAATTATGGAAGAGAATTAGCGAACAAGCAAGCACAAAATAAAAAAAATTATGGAAGAGAATTAACGAACAAGCAAGCACAAAAAAAAATTATGGAAGAGAATTAACGAGCAAGCAAGCACAAAATAAAAAAAAATTATGGAAGAGAATTAACAAGCAAGCAAGCACAAAATTAAAAAAAAATTCTAGAAGACAATTAACAAACAAGCAAGCACAAAATATGAAAAAAAAATTATCAACATCAAAAAGCAAAACGAGAAGCCATCCTAAAACAACAAATCAAAAAAAAATTGCAAATATCGAAAGAAAAAAAATAACAAAAACCGGAAGATAAAAAAAAAAGAAGAAATGGAAAGAAGGGAGAGAGAAAATGGATACTGAAAACAAGAGTTTGCGGACCCCTTTTAATCAATGCCTTCGGGTGTTGGTACCTAAAGCTTTACTGCTCTTTTGGAAATTGGGGACCCGTCCTTTGAATTAGAAAAAAGAAAAAAACAATTATTACAAATTTGCATCGAGCGAAGAAAAAAAAGCAGTCTCAATTTTCTGTGAATATTTAGCAGACAAAAATGAAAAGAAGGGAAGAAAATGGAATAGATGCAGACCATCTCTGGAATATTTAGCATTTTTGTTGTTTTGTTTTTACTGAATGTAGGTAGACTGGAATAGATGCAGACCCCTTTTAATATTTAGCATTTTTTTTTTTTTTTTTTTACTGAATGTAGGTAGACTGGAATAGATGCAGACCATCTCTGGAATATTTAGCATTTTTGTTGTTTTGTTTTACTGAAGTAGGTAGACTGAAATAGATGCAGACTATCTCTGAGAATATTTAGCATTTTTTTTTTTTTTTTACTGAATGTAGGTAGACTGGAATAGATGCAGACCATCTCTGGAATATTTAGCATTTTTTGTTGTTTTTGTTTTTACTGAATGTAGGTAGACTGGAATAGATGCAGACTATCTCTGGAATATTTAGCTTTTTTTTTTTTTACTGAATGTAGGTAGACTGGAATAGATGCAGACCATCTCTGGAATATTTAGCATTTTTTTTTTTTTTTTTTTACTGAATGTAGGTAGACTGGAATAGATGCAGACTATCTCTGGAATATTTAGATTTTTTTTTACTGAATGTAGGTAGACTGGAATAGATGCAGACTGTCTCTGGAATATTTGATGCAATGACCAATAGATGCAGACTATCTCTGGAATATTTAGCATTTTTTTTTACTGAATGTTTGGAATAGATGCAGACTTCTCTGTTTTTAGCTTTTCATTTTACTGAATGTAGGTAGACTGGAATAGATGCAGACTATCTCTGGAATATTTAGCAACTTTTCATTTTACTGAATGTAGGTAGACTGGAATAGATGCAGACTATCTCTGGAATATTTAGCAATTTTTTGTTTTGTTTACTGACTGTGGGTAGACTGGAATTGATGCAGACTATCTCTGGAATATTTAGTAGTTCTTTTTGTTTTGTTTTTACTGAATGTACTGTAGGTAGACTGGAATAGATGCAGACGAAAATAACTGTTTGGGTCACGTGTTTCTTTCTGTTTCAAAAGCACGAACACACACATACACACATACACCATACATAGAGAAACATGAAGAAAACTCACACATGAATAAATACATACGACCTTACGACCAGAAGTGTATATGTATATATATATATATATATATATATATATATATATATATATATATATATATATGTGTGTGTATATATATATGTGTGTGTGTGTGTGTGTGTGTGTGTGTGTGTGTGTATAATATGTACATCTCACAAAGCAACACAAACTCCCTCGAGTCTCTCCTATTCTTTAGTTCCTCTCACTTTTCGATTCTTACGAAACGGAAACTTTACAGCTATAGCAAACCAACATTTTTGGAGGGGAAGGGTTCCGCTATGACCTCGCTGTGACATACGGCCATTTTCCTTTTTCCTTCTTCGGTGAATAGAAATAGTTAAAAAAAAAATTTAAAAAACTTCACCCGTTTGGTTCACGTCGGAAAACTTACACTCTTGAGTATTCCATGTTTCTTCTTTCAAGAGATGACGTCTCGTGAGGAGACTAGTGGCCTGTCCTCCTTCCTCCTGAATGGAGTGATGTATATATATATATATATATATATATATATATATATATATATATATATATATATATATATATATATATATATATATATATATATATATATATATATATATATATATATATATATATATATATGTATGTATGTATGTATGTATGTATGTATAATGTTCCCGTTTATTTCCAGAGTGGAGTTATGGTGTCCAGACACGGCCATATATTTTCTAAAAACGACATACTGGAAGTTAGTTTAATATATTTATACTGGATACAAAATCTTCTGAATAATTGCATGATTTTGGGCTGAATTATCTTCATCTTCTTGTCGACACTTTTTCCATTATAAAAAAGAAAAATTATATAACTTGTAATTTTTTAACGTTAAGTGGTTTTTACTTTTCTGTAAAAGAAAACTATCGAGATGGCTTTGTCTGTCCGTCCGCACTTTATTCCGTCCCCATTTTTTTTTCTGCCCGCCCTAAGATCTTAAAAACTACTGAGGCTAGAGGGCTGCAAATTGCTATATTGATCATCCACCCTCCAATCATCAAACATACCAAATTGCAGCCCTCTAGCCGCAGTAGTTTTTACTTGATTTAAGGCTAAAGTTAGCCATGATCATGCGTCTGGCAACGCTATAGAACAGGCCACCACCGAGCCTTGGCTGAAAGTTTCATGGGCCGCGGCTCATACAGCATTATACGCTGTACAGAAAACTCGTTTCTTCGGCGCATTTTTTACTTGTTATAAATCTAAAACCTCTTCCGTTTGTAGAAGGGTCATTTTCATCCTGCGTTTCATCTGTTCCGTATCTACCCTTTCCTAAAAGTTATTCCTTTCACTCTCTTTCTCTCTTTTCCTGTCATATTTTCCTTCTTCAGGCCTGAGCCTGCAAAAAAAAAAAAAAAAAAAAGAGCTCTGACTTCCCTACCGCACGTTTCATCTTTTTAGAGCTTTGAGTTCAGCTTTCTTGAAGTAGAGTGGATTAGAACCAGTCGCTCTGCTCAGCGATGAGGGAAAATGAAAAATTAAAAGAATAAACTCGGCTTAGTGATGAGGGGAAAGTGAAAAATTAATAGAATAAAACGACGAAAAGGCATTGACCGATTAACATACTACTTTTATGGTCACTCACGGCTTCTTTTCCATCAAGCTTAATGACCTATTTAACTAAAACAAAAAATCTTCATTGAAATCACTCTACGGGAAGATAGGGGAGACATCCACCCTCCTCCTGAAAACCTGTTTGTCCGTCCCGGATGGAGGGCGGGGTAGGTAAGAGATCGGGAGGGTAGGGAAGACATGACACATCCACCCTCCTCCTGCAAACCTGTTTGTCCGCCCCGGGTTGGGGCGGGGTAGGTAAGAGATCAGAAGGGTAGGGAAGACATGACACATCCACCCTCCTCCTGCAAAACCTGTTTGTCCGTCCCGGGTGGAGGGCGGGATAGGTAGGGGAACTTGAGGGTAGGGTAGAGAGCAGCCCCGCGTTTCCAGCGCGCAACAAGCTCGTTCCAGAATAATTACCATCAGTCATACATTTAACTGATATACGACATAATGACAGTACCCAGGCCACGTAACCTGGAGTGTACGTGCACGAGGTCAATATAACACTTCCGAAAAATAGTCCTCCGAGCGTGACAAAAAGGGCGAACATAAATGTGGAGAAATTTCTTTTGAAAATATGAGCGTGGAAATTTATCCGAGAAAGACCAAAACACAACAATTATTATTATTATTATTATTATTATTATTATTATTATTATTATTATTATTATTATTATTATTATTATTATTATTATTATTATTATTATTATTATTATTATTATTATTATTATTATTATTATTATTAGCAAGATTTGCAAAGTCCAGAACAAGAAAAACACCAACAGCAAGTAATATTATTATTATTATAATTATTAAAATAGGTATACAAATCTCACCCAATGGACCTCTTCTCATATTATTATTATTATTATTATTATTATTATTATTATTATTATTATTATTAAAAATAGGTATATGAATTCTGTTCGAAAACAGACATTTTTTTACTCCTAATTATTTTTATTATTATTATTATTATTATTATTAGGTCAACTTGCAAAGTCCAGAAAAAGAAAAACAACAATAGCCACAACAAAAAGAACAACGAGGGTACAAAATCTCAGCGAGGAGAAGTGTCCCCTAATACCCGGTTATGTGCCAATAATTCAACGCAAGGTCCGAGGGGAAGACAAAACTACAGTTTTATTAGTCCTGTAGCTGTAGGGAGGGGGCGGGGGAGGGGGAGGGCGGAACAGATCTGTAAGAGGAGGGGTATAGGTGGGGATTGTTTGGGGGGGGGGGTTAGTGGGTGATGACTGACACCCTCTTGCAAACAACACATGCAAGCAATTCCCTCGTGTTGGGAATTCCCACTGCAATAAAAGGAGGACGTTCTTCACCCCTAATATTATCTGCAGTGGAGTGCGAATGCAGCTGTGAATGTAACAATAACTGCAATATGCATCAATAAGTGTATGCAGCTGTGAATGTAACAACTGCAATATACAATAATAAGTGTATGCAGCTGTGAATTTAACAGTGACTGCAATATACAATAATAAGTGTAAGCAGCTGTGAATTTAACAGTAACTGCAATATACAATAATAAGTATATGCAGCTGTGAATGTAACAGTAACTGCAATATACAATAATAAGTGTATGCAGCTGTGAATTTAACAGTTATTGCAATATACAATAAGAAGTGTAAGCAGCTGTGAATTTAACAGTAACTGCAATGTACAATAATAAGTGTATGTGGCTGTGAATTTAACAATAACTGCAATGTACAATAATACAATCAAAAGTGTATTCTGGAACTGAATATCTTGGCTCTTAAGTAGATAGTTTTATAAAGGAAAATTATTTATTTAACAAAAACTCGTCAAAATAAGTTGCAAACCAATTACAATAACTGCAATATGCATTAATAAATGTATTCTGGAAACGGATATCTTGGCTGTTAAGTAGATATTTTTATAATGGAAAATTATACACTTACCAAAAAAAAAATCGTCAAAATAAGTTTGCAAACCAATTATTTACAATGAAAATGAGAATTATGACATGCCATATTTCTACACTTCGAGCCCAATTTCACAAAATTTCTCTTCCTCATCCTGGCTAAAATCATCGTCACTTCGTTTCTGCCTAAATCTAAACAGAAAACGGATAATGACATGAAAAACAAACAAAACATAAACATCTGCCGGAGCTGCGATCACATCGACATCCATTACAAGGTTCCTCCCCACATACACCCGTCTCTCATAATATTTCCACTCGTTTTAGCATAAAACAGACTACGGACATAAGCCACGTATGATGAGAATAACAATGAGGTCGGCGTAGACATCATATCGAAACATTAGCGAAAGATGGATGGGTTTTTCATTATACTTTATTGGGTGTGTTTGTGTTATGTGCATGTTTGCCGCCTTAATGTGTTTGTTTATTGTTCTGGCTTCGCCGAAACTGTCCATGATGCTTTTTTTTATGGATAATTTAATGTCAAGGCTTCGTTGTGTGAGCTGACAGTAGAGGCAACGAGTGGCAAAAAACATATTTTATCTCACGGTTATTTTTGTCAAAAGCTTAGATATATAACTTTATTATCTGGTAAGTAAAAAAAACTCACGAAAAAAAAGACGATGGAATCAAAAAGCTTAAAGATATAACTTTATTATCTGTTAAAGTAAAAAAACAACTCACAGAAAAAATAAACAACAGACGAAGGACTGAAAATAACTCCCCCGCTTTCAAAAAAAAAAACACGAGCTCACAGAAATAACAATAAAAAAAAAAAAAGCACTGCTTAGCAACATAGCCGAGCGAGAAAGCATCGCGTGCAGCAGCTCGTAGCAGCAGCAGCAGCAGCAGCTGCGCAGGTCCGGAGAGCGCTAAGTAGGAGAGGGGGTGGTATTGAAATGGGGCGGAATCGGACCGTAGAGTTTCGATGGCCCGAACGCGCGAGAGAGGGAGAGAGCTCTAGCTAGCTACAGTAGTGATGGTCGCGCGACCACTCACTGCTCTTATTGATTAGTTTGCGATACGATGATGATGATGATGATGATGATGACGGCGTGTCTCATCTCTGAGTTGTTTTAGAGGGATCAGCTGTTGTTGCTCTTGCGGCGTTTATTGTGAAAGGGGCAATGTATGAATGTATGAATGATGAGCTCATTTCATTGGACAGGTTTTTTGTGGTTGGGCAGAGTAGGAGCGATTGCACCTAGTTGGCATTTGGATGTAATTCCAACTTAGATTTTGTTTTTTCATTGCCAATATCCGATAAAAAGTTATATACGTCATAAATCTTCATTAAATAAATAAAATCTTCAAGGAAATTTAATATCAGTAATCATTTTTTGCCATGAAAAAAAAAGTTTACAATGTAACACGAAAAACAAAAAAAAGCCGAACACAGATCTTTCCTCAGCAAATAAATAAGAAAGCGTGGCCAACCCTCCCAAAACGATAAAGTGAAAGACCGTAAAAAAAAAAGGACAAGCAACAAAAAAAGCCTTTAAAAAAAAAAGGAACAATCTCAGAGGTAACCAATGGCAGTTTCTTCCAGGACTTTTTTTTCTTTTTTTGGATGGGCGAGGATTGAGGGAGGGCGGGGGAAGGGAGGACCAGGACAGGTTACCTCCCCCACCTGAACAATCACAGCACCATTCCCACGATTCCAAGACAGCATCATTCCCACGATTCCAAGAACACTACGGAGTCGGGGCTTCTCGTCATCTTACAACATTAGGCAATTTCTCGGGATCCCCTTAGGAAAATCTCTGAAGTTTTTTTTCTCTTCCTTCCTTTTAATCATTTCTTTGGCCTGGTCACTTTTTCATCCTCTCCCTCTCCTTGCTGCGTCTCAGTTCTCAGAAGTTCTCCGCTGTTAATCCTCAGTCCCTCTCATCACAACCTCTCGCTTCTCTCTTTGCAACCTCTGTAACCTTTCGTCTCTTGTTGCAAGTTCTGTAACATCTCATCTCTCCTTACAATTTCTATAACCTCTCATTTCTCCTCACGATTTCTATAACCTCTCTTCTCTCCTCAAAACTTCTATAACCTCTCATCTCTCCTCAAAACTTCTATAACATCTCACCTCTCCTCAAAACTTCTATAACCTCTCATCTCTCCTCAAACTTCTATAACATCTCACCTCTCCTCAAAACTTCTATAACCTCTCATCTCTCGTTGCAACTTCTATAACCTCTCATCTCTCGTTACAACTTCTATAACCTCTCATCTCTCCTCACAACTTCTATAACTCTCATCTCTCCTCACAACTTCTAGAACCTCTCATCTCTCGTTACAACTTCTATAACCTCTCATCTCTCCTCACAACTTCTATAACCTCTCCTCTCTCCTCACAACTTCCATAACCTCTCTAAGAAATGGCCGAAGATCAGTTATCTCTGCTCTTAAATCTCTCTCATTTGTCATTTATTTTCATGCAACTCTTTTATTATTTAACTTTCGTTATAAATAGATTTCCTTAACAGGATTTTAATCCTGCAGTTATATATTTTCCGTCTCTCGAGATAAATGTTATTTAAAATGTAGAAAGAAAAGAGATACGGAGACGGAATAAGGTTGATAAAATATAAGAAAACGTAAACACGGATTTAGTAATAAAGGACAATTAAATATCGCATCTTATTTGAATATACAATAGCGATGTTATACGTGGGAAAAATTCCACAAAATCACATAAAAAGCTAGAGTATAAAATACGCCATTTGTAAATAATAAACTAAAACTGGGTATTACCTTAACCAAAATGATATACGTTAAACCACGCATTTTCATACAATATATATTAAAGTTTAAAAAAAAAATACGTGCATACAATTTTAAACAAACATAATTCACCACTCCCTTGCCAAAAAATACCCCTCGCTTTCAACGCTGACGCGCAGGCATATAATTCTCACGTACGACCGCCTTTCGCTAAACGCCCATTTTTCCCCTTCTCCGAACTCCAAACTCGCATCCAACTTCTTCCTTCCTCCATTTGCAACTTCCCGACTCCTCTCAACTTCCCGGAGAAAAAGACACTTCGCCACGGCTCATCCGTCATCAAATTTCGGGGGAAATAAATACGAGGCCGGACACATCTCCTAGCAGACACCAAGGAACACGTTAATCTTTTTCCCCTCTGTTATCGCTGGCTCTCTCTCTCTGTACGGATGTCCGGTGTCCGCGCGACTCCGCTGAAGAATAGAGCGGAGAACGTCCAGTTGGCTTGTCCGTACAGCCAGTTGGCTTGTCCGAATAAGAACGCAAGGGAAAAATAGAGCCAGTTGACTTGTCAGAATAAGAAGCAAGGAAAAATAGAAAGAATAGGAGCAAGGGGAAAATAGAGCCAGTTGGCTTGTCCGAATAAGAAACAAGGGAAAACTACAGCCAGTTGGCTTGTCCGAATGAGGAGCAAGGGAAAAATAGAGCCAGTTGACTTGTCAGAATAAGGAGCAAGGGAAAAATAGAGCCAGTTGACTTGTCAGAATAAGAAGCAAGGGAAAAATAGAGCCAGCTGACTTGTCAGAATAAGAACCAAGGGAAAAATAGAGCCAGCTGACTTGTCAGAATAAGAAGCAAGGGAAGAATAGAGCCAGCTGACTTGTCCGAATAAGGAGCAAGGGAAAAATAGAGCCAGCTGACCTGTCCGAATAAGAAGCAAGGGAAAACTACAGCCAGCTGACTTGTCCGAATAAGGAGGAAGGGAAAAATAGAGCCAGTCGACTGGTTCGAATAAGGAACAAGGAAAAGAGGAAAAAAAGAGATAAAACAAAGTTTGAAAGAAAACGTTGGCAAACCAATTTGCCGCTTCTGTTTTGCTAATGAATAATCCATTTGCCATCTAATTACGGTGAAGATAAATATTATTGAAAGTCATATTTTCCCTTTTCTTACTATTTCCCAAAATATTCATTTAAGAAAGGAGACACATCTTCATCTGATTGTATAAGCATTAGAGAGAGAGAGAGAGAGAGAGAGAGAGAGAGAGAGAGAGAGAGAGAGAGAGAGAGAGAGAGAGAGAGAGAAATATACACAAAGCATAGACAAACAAAGGACAGAGAGAGAGAGAGAGAGAGAGAGAGAGAGAGAGAGAGAGAGAGAGAGAGAGAGAGAGAGAGAGAGAGAGAGAGAGAGCATAAATGGTATATTGATAAGGGCGAGAAAACCATGCATATACACATGAGGACGTGAAGACAAACCGACAGAGAGAGAGAGAGAGAGAGAGAGAGAGAGAGAGAGAGAGAGAGAGAGAGAGAGAGAGAGAGAGAATTCCATGATACAATGGCGGAAAGTTATTCGCCATTAATAATGACAGATAATACTGTAATAATATCAATATTCACGATAATTAATAATAATAATAATAATAATAATAATAATAATAATAATAATAAAAATAATAACAACATAAACTCCTTTCAAAACCGGCCCATCAAAAGTCGGCATTAACCGGAACTCAGAGTAATTAAAACTGTAATTGTTGACAGAGGAAACAAGAAGAGCGAGCAATCAGGGATTATTTAAAATTCCGAAGCTGCCGAGAGAGAGAGAGAGAGAGAGAGAGAGAGAGAGAGAGAGAGAGAGAGAGAGAGAGAGAAAAGTACGTTTACCTAATTCGAGGACGTCATGTTTATCATCTGAATAAAAATACAGCGCGAGTTCAAACACCGCATGGAGTAGAGTATTTTCCAATATTCGTGAAGGAAGAACTGAGCAGTGGGAGACAAATAATAATTAGAATAACGATGAAAAATCATTGTAATTGCCATCATCATCATCATCATTATTATTATTATTATTATTATTATTATTATTATTATTATTATTATTATTATTATTATTATTATTGATTAAGTATTGTGATTTTTAAATGGAACATGTAGACATATATATATAAAAGTATGTATGTATGCATGTATATATATATATATATGTATATATATATATATATAATATATATATATATATTATATATATATATATATATATATATAATGTATATATATATATAATATATATATATATATATATATATACATATATATATATAATATATATATAATTATATATTTATACATATACATATACACATACAATACCGAAATGAAACAGCACAGTAATTCACACCCGTACACGTCCAAGGTCTCACAATACATAATTCACGAGGTATTTGCATATATCATGAATTGCATGACGGAATTCTCTCCCGGGGTAAAGGGAAACGACGATATAATCAGCTCTTAACGATCGGAATCAAAATTAAATTTACCGCAAGTATTCCGGCTGGGAATGCAACCCATTCCTGAAATCGCTGTTTTAATATAAAGGTTCGGTTATTTCGTGTTAGAATTTGTGTATTTTATTTTTTTTTACTGTAAAGTGAACAGAAATTATCTATTTGTTTTTTTTTTTACTATAAAGCATCATTAATTTGATTTTTAGTTTTCTGAAAAGAAAACTATTGCGCCGGCTTTGTCTGTCCGTCCGCACTTTTTTTCTGTCCGCCCTCAGATCTTAAAAACTACTGAGGCTAGAGGGCTGCAAATTGGTATGTTGATCATCCACCTTCCAATCATCAAACATACCAAATTGCAGCCCTCAAGCCTCAGCAGTTTTTATTTTATTTTATTTAAGGTTAAAGTTAACCATAATCGTGCTTCTGGCAACGATATAGACCAGGCCACCACCGGGCCGTGGTTAAGGTTTCATGGGCCGCGGCTCATACAGCATTATACCGAGACCACCAAAAGATAGATCTATTTTCGGTGGCCTTGATCATACGCTCTACAGAAAACTCGATTGCGCCGAAGAAACTTCGGAGCATTTTTTACTTGTTTAGTTGAAAACGAACGGTTTTGCTTCATTTAATAATGTATAACTTTTGATTTGAGGGTATTATTCATTTCCAACGAATTGTTCTATCTAGGGAATGGCAACTATAAAAAAAAAAATTTTGTAAACCCAAACGGAAAAAGAACAAATTCAAAATTTTCACGCTTCAGAGACTCTACCAGGGCTCTAAGAGAGCCCTCGAGGAAAGGTTTCAAGGGTTCAAAAAGCAAATAAGTCTTTTCTTTCTTTTCTCTAAGCTGGAAGACTGTCTATTTAGGTGTATAGGCAGACAACTCTCCAATATTGCTGATACAAAATAGAAATTATTAGTAGTAAAACAAAATACATTTATATATATATATGCACGTACATATATATGTATGTATATATATATATATATATGTATATATATATATATATATATATATATATATATATATATATATATATATATATATATATATGCACGTATATCAAACAAAATACGTGGTAATATTACATTTACACAGACGTCACCTAATATATAAATACCTCGGAACAATGCATTTTTAACGACGGTTGAAATTCCCATCTAAAGCAAAAGCAATTAGCAAGGGATTAGTTGGACTTTGCTTGCGCGCTCGGGTAATGACACTATTTTCCGTTAAGAACCTTAATAAAAATCCGGGAATTATCTTTATGTGCTTTGTGTAGCTCTGGAAAGCAACTGCCACAACAGCATAAATTGCTTGCATTATTATTATTATTATTATTATTATTATTATTATTATTATTATTATTATTATTATTATTATTATTATTATTGTGACAATATTTTTTTCTCTTGGTATTTCTGAAAACTGTGTAGCTCTGGAAAGCAATTGCCACAAAAGCATAGACAATAATAATAATAATAATAATAATAAATAATAATAATAATAATAATAATAATAATAATAATAATAATAATTATTATTATTATTATTATTATTATTATTATTATTATTATTATTATTATTATTATTATTATTATTATTATGACATTTTCCTTTTTTTTGGTATTTATGGTATTTTAATTAATCATCGTCACTATTCTCAAAGCTGAGACTAGAATAAATCTAATCAATCACGAATTTTGCAAATAACATAATTACGACAGCGCAATTACATATGTAAATGGAAGCAGAAAAAAATACAAATAATAAAATAAAAGAAATATGTGCAACGGATAATCAAACATTAACCTCTTTCAAACTCGGGAATAAATAAAATTCAACCTTTTTCGCAGACGAAATTTACATTATTTGTGATAATACCCGATTTTCGTTTGTGGAATATGCTAATCACTTCTTTGAAGAGAAGCTCAATGGATGCCGGCAAATAGGATAATAAGGCTATGTATTATAAGGATTAAGCCGCTTTTGTAGTTTGCAAAGGAATAAATTTAGAAAATCAACGGAATAATCCAATATAAAATAGGGTCACACTTCACATGTATGCAAGTATGTTTGTTGTTGTGGTACCTCTTAATAATATAAGTTATATATATTATATATCTGTATGCATGTTTTCACTCATTATATGTTTGCAAGTATGTATATGTATATTGTCACTCTTCAGTCGTATGCAAGTATGCATACGCATGCGGCCACTCTCGACGCGTATGCAAGTATATATCTGTATGAAGTCATTCTGCATGTGGTCACTTCATAGATATGTATATGTATGCAGC
>NC_089771.1:32135383-32160383 GCF_040412425.1 Macrobrachium rosenbergii
AGTGATATTCACCCCGGACAGAGGAAGGATTGTGAATGGGTTTGCAAACATTGCACAACAACAGGGCCTTCGTGACGTGTGGGGAGACGGAGTTTGCACACATTTGTTTGCAAGGGTGAGTAGTTCGTCTGCTGCTGAATATGGTTGATATCTGACTTGCAAGCAGTTCTCTGCATTTGTAAAGAATTTTTTTTTTCTCTTCGACATACATAAGTTTATTTCTATTCCAACAGAATAAACAATAATAATGATGATAAAAAGACACTCATTGAATGCAAAGTAAGCTTAACTGACCGGAATTCGTGAATAAATTTAAAAGAAATGAACGCAAAGAAAGTTTAACTGACCGGAATTCATGAATAAATTTAAAAGAAATTAACGCAAAGAAAGTTTAACTGACCGGAATTCAAGAATAAATTTAAAAGATATGAATACAAAGAAAGCTTAACTGACCGGAACTCATGAATACACTTAAAATAAAAGAGGAAAAATTGAGTATTGGACACTGATATGCACATAACAACAGAAAAAAAAATAAACAAGAAAATGAGTAAAAAAGAAATAACAAAAATTCAAATCACATTTCGAAAACTAAATCTCCCAGACTACAAACCTCAAACATCGGCACTGGTACCGAAGTGCTTAAAACAATAATAAAATTAATTTACAAAAAATGAGTAATGGGTAAAATTTCATTAAGGCATATTCCAGGAGTACTTTCGATCCCAGCCTCGATCAAACCCCACTTTTCAAGGAATAGTTTCGAGAGACCCATCTCGATCAATAATCTTCTGTGATACCCAAGCCACTGCCTTCTCCTGTCGTTAATTTCGAACTTTTTCATTATATTTTCCATCTCTCTCTCTCTCTCTCTCTCTCTCTCTCTCTCTCTCTCTCTCTCTCTCTCTCTCTCTCTAACTCTTATCACAGAGGTATAGTCTTTTGTGTCTAACAAATGAAAATAAAATCGAAAACCAACTGAACGTTTTAAAGCACAAATGAGATTCGCTTGTGCAAAAAATTGAAGTGTAAACGAAGAATGATTTATTCGTCATCGAAAAATACAAAACTAATATCTGAAAGCAAAAGAAAATTAAAATCTTTAATATCCGAAGCAAAGTGAAATAAAACGAAAACCATAAAATGCAATTTGCTCAGATTTTCAATAAGTATAAAACAAATCATAATAAATGAGTGCATTTAAAGTTCGTTATGCATTTAATCAAAATCTCTATGACGTTTAATTAAAATCTAATGAATATTAATGGAGAAAAGCGTAATTATGGGTAGGAATAAATTAGCCATGATGTGAAAGCAATTTATAAACGCACAATTTTGAAGTTAACCTTAATTGATTCCTGCCATACATTTGCAAACATTATTTTAAATATAAAATATAATAATAAACAGAAGTATGTGTATCAATAAATTAATAAATAAATTTTTAAATTAAATAAAAATGTAAATATTACAGTAAACATCCTATTATACGGTTGACCATATCTATAGATTTATGATTAATAATCTTTATATAGGCAGCAAATAGCGCGCCTAGCCTCTCTTCAATACGCTAACAGATATAAATAATAAATGAATACATAAATTAACGAAAAGTAAACATGTAAATATACCCAATACATCCTACAGTGCGTTTGGACATACATAATAAATCTATGATTAATAATCTCTGTATAGTCAACAAATAACACGCCCCGCCTCTCTGTCAGCCTACGAGTAAATACTTCTCGCTGTAAACAGAATTTACTATCTAAACTCACACGTACCAGCTTTATTTAATATTCTAGAAAGGCGCAAACACCCTTTTCTGGAGAGGTTAAAGAAAGATGGACGGTACACAAGAAAAATATAAAGCATAAATTCTGAAGGCGCTACTAAAATGGGAAACAATGACAAAAGAAAGTTTTCTTTTAGGAAAACTGACAAACAATCTGAACCGGAAGAGCGGAAGACACTACCAAAATGGAAAACATGATAAAAAAAAAAGTCTTTATGAAAACTGACAAGATGGAGAGGCCCGTCAATTTTTCAGGGGAACGAGTGGTTCCATCTCCCTTAACCTTAATTGATAATGTATGGTTATTCCACATCCAACTTCTCCCTCAAGCACTGGAGGGGCAACTGCACTCGACTCTGAGCCCTGTTTGCCATTGCTACCTGAGTTCCTGGTCTGGTTCTGAGCTACAGTGCGAGGGATTGCTGTTTGAGTCAAGCTCTGCTAGCATTGCTGTCTGAGTCAAGACCTTGGGATTGCTGTCTGAGTCCCTGGTCTGATTCTGAGCTCAGCAAGAGGGATTGCTGGGATTGCTGTCTGTCTGAGTCCCTGGTCTGATTCTGAGCTACAGTGCGAGGGATTGCTGCCTGAGTCAAGTCCTTCTAGCACTGCTGTCTGTCTGAGTCCCTGGTCTGATTCTGAGCTACAGGGCGAGGGGTGCTTTCTGAGTCAAGTCCTTCCAGCATTGATGTCTGTCTGAGTCCCTAGTCTGATTCTGAGCTACAGCAAGTGGGATTGCTGTCTGAGTCAAGACCTTCTGGCATTGCTGTCTGTCTGAGTCCCTGGTCTGATTCTGAGCTACAGCAAGAGGGATTGCTGTCTGAGTCAAGCCCTGTTGGCATTGATGCCTGAGTCCCTCGTCTGAGTCTGCACTGCAGTACGAGGGACTGCTATCTGAGTCAACAAACTTAATTTTTTTCCTTACGTTTTAATAGCTATTTCTGTGTTCTCTTCTTCACATTTGTCCATTACGTGGAAGCTTGACAGGAAAGCTAAAGGCTTTTTCGTACGTCAATAAAAATGTATATAAAGATCTTTAACATAAAACAACAAAAGTCTATAAAATTCAGCGTCACAAAATTCTTTAAAAGGACACTAATGATGTATCATCAACTTCCACCAGTCCTTTAAAAAAAAAAACTCTCATGCGTCTTCATAAAGACCAAAAGTAATTACTTTATACATAATTCCCCGTAGGGGCCTAAATTCTATACTCAATTCAATTCAATTCAATTTATAAATAAATAAAAAATTTAATTTCCCTGAGCAAACTTTTTTTTTCCTTCCCTCAGGAACCTGTCTTGCCCTTGAAGCAACACCAAATTTACATACTCCTATTCGCCCATGACTAGGGTATTTTTTCTTTTTTTGTGCTTTTTTTTGTGTTTTTTTTTTTATTTGCGTGTTTTTACCATCTGTTTTTACGGGACTTGGCAAAGGTCGAGCAGCCAAAGAAATATTGATTTCCGTTCCATGCATTATTCATCTATAGGTATTTGAGAAGAGAGAGAGAGAGAGAGAGAGAGAGAGAGAGAGAGAGAGAGAGAGAGAGAGAGAGAGAGAGAACAGGCGCATATTTCCAACGAGGATCATCCGGAGTCGCATTTCTTTTCGTCTTTTTTTTTTTCTTTCTCAGAAACACGAACACTTCGTACGAAAGTATATAGGAAAAAAAAAAAGATAGAAAACGGGAATCGACAGAAAACAGGAGGAAAAATACAATACTGAAGAAAGAAAAACGGGAATCGATATATCGTAGGAGGAAAAATGAAAAAAATATAATGAGAAAAATTAAAAAGAAATGGGGATGGAAAAAATGAGGAAAGTAACAAAATCTAATAGCGGAAAAAACGGGAATCCACAAAAATAGGGTGAAATATTTAAAAGAAATTAATAGGAAAACCAAAACGAAAACGGGAATCGACAAAAAAAAAAACAGAAATAAAACAAATACATAGGAAAACAAAAAAGAAAACGGGAATCCAAAAAATTGGGTGAAATATAAAAAAAATTAATAGGAATACCAAAACGAAAACGAAAATAAAAAAAAACAGGATAAATAAAAAATACGTAAGAAAACAAAAAAAGGGAATCGACAAAAAATAGGATAAATAAAAAAATTAATAAGAAAACGAAAACGAAAACGGGAATCGACAAAAAATAAAAATACATAGGAAAAAAGGAAAACGGGAATAAAAAAGGTAAAAATACAAAAATATTCAGGACAATAAGAAAACGAAAAAGGAAAAACAGAAAACGGGAATCGACAAAAAAAGGACAAATAAAAAACTACATAGGAAAAAAAGGAAAACGGGAATCGAGAAAAAAAGGTAAAAATACAAAAATATTCAGGACAATAATACGAAAATAGAAAAAGCGAAAACAGAAAACGGGAATCGACAAAAAACACAAAATGATTTAAAAGCCATTTTCCAGGAACTCACATCGAATAAAAAAAAAAAACTATAAAGTGAGAACCAACGCCATTACCCTTTCTCACACCTCGACGTTGTTTAGGCGTCAACAGAAAAACAAAAAAGAAAAATGAATAGAAAAATATAAAATAAAGAAAAAACATAAAAAACACTCGTTTTACGGAAAAAAGAAAATTTAAGTGTTTACAAACCCTTAAGAGAGAGGGGGGGGGGGTGGGGCGGGGGGGGGGCGGCAATTGTCGACCATACGGCGTTTGAACGACCCAGAAGATGCTTTGCTCTCTAAAAAAAAATGTTCTTTAGAAGAACACATTCGCTTTTGTCCAGAACTCCTAAAGTACAAAGGACCACATTTCCTACGTTCCTGGACACGCTCGTGATCTCCCCCTCCCCTCCCCGTGTGTCTCCACACCTTTTCTTACATTTCAGGTTTCCTGAACCCTCTCTCTCTCTCTCTCTCTCTCTCTCTCTCTCTCTCTCTCTCTCTCTCTCTCTCTCTCTCTCTCTCTCTCTCTCTCGTGGTAAATGCACAGGGAAGAAAAATAAAGACATTGGAACCAGATAGAAAGATTACTGAATAAAAAGAATGGATATATACATATATATATATATTATGACACAGTTTGCAATTAATATAAATATATTTAATATATAAATATATTCCTCAATTAAATAATCTGAACAGAATATGAGAAAACTAGATGAAACGATTTAAATTAAATGATATTCCTCAATTAAATAATCTGAATAGAGTATGAGAAAACTAGATGAAGATTAAATTAAATGTTCTCATCTCTATATATTCTTCTATATATCTCTCTCTATATATATATATATATATATATATATATATATATATATATATATATATATATATATATATTATAATAATACACACACACACACACACACACATATATATATATATATATATATATATATATATATATATATATATATATATATACTATATACTGTATATATATAACCTTATTTACAACCATTTTACTCTAACTCATTTCAATCCCATAAGCCATCCACAAAAAAATAAAAAATTTTAATATACTGATATAAGAAATCAAATAAAAAATCTAAGAAACAAACACATTAAGAAACAAATAAATACTTTAAAACTTCCTTCGAAATGTGAATAAAAAAAGTATGAAAACAATGATTAAAAAAAACAACAAAAAAAACACACTTCTTATTTCCTACCCAAGCAGCCACCTCCAGGGGCCCGTACCCTCCCTACCCCCTTCTACCCCGTTCCCCCACACCCCCTCTACCACATCACGAAGGAAAACTCAAGCAGTGGGAAAGAGGAAGGATGCAACAACCAACGAGCAACACAGGCACAAGCCCAGGCACAACAAGCAAGCAGCGGCCGTTTTCCCACACGGCGCTTGCAAGCAAAACGTGGTGGATTCAGCAATACATGAATTCACTCTTGGCTTTCTGGTCCCAAGCGGGCGCAAGCAAGAGGCGTTATCGATTCAGAAGCTACTGTGAGGGCTGGATTTTGATTGTGTGTTTGTTCGGATGGATATTTGTTTGTGCATGGCTGTTTGTGTGTATATTCGGATGTATATTTGTTTGTGCGTCCTTGTTCGGATGTACATTTGCTTGTGCATGTTTGCCTGTGCGTCCTTGTTCGGATGTATATTTGCTTGTGCATGCTTGTTTGTTTGTGTCCTTGTTCGGATGCATATTTGCTTGTGCATGGCTGTTTGTGCGTCCTTGTTCGGATGTATATTTCCTTGTACATGTTTGTTTGTGCGTCCTTGTTTGGATGTATATTTGCTTGTGCAAGGCTGTTTGTGCGTCCTTGTTCGGATGTATATTTGTTTGTGCATGGCTGTTTGTGCGTCCTTGCCCGGATGTATATTAGCTTGTGCATGTCTGGTTGTGCATCCTTGAAATAACAATGATGATGATGAACGGGAATAAAAAAGAAAGCGTTAGTCTTCACCGTGTTAAATTAGCGTTTCAAGTTACAATGAGAGTGCTTCCGTTTGCTTGAAAACATGTGCTTGCGACACCAGGGCTAATGATGGTCGATGTATATCAAGAAAGATTACAGATATTCAGTGAAGTATCAGATTCCTAACCTTCAGCTGAATGCAATTTGATTGTACAATTGTTTCCAAACATATAACATTTCCATCTTCAATGCATACATTGTCTTAGTTAGAAGTACATTGACAAACATTTGATTTCAGATTCTGTAATATAAAACTTGAGTTCATGGTTCGTCCGTCCGTAATTCTCTTATTCTTGTCAGCACGTTTTCAAAATCTGCCGAGTACAGAGGGTCACCGATGTTGATCACCCACCTCCAATTCATCAAACATACCAAATTAAGTCCTCTAGTTTGTAGTTTTATTTTTATTCAAGGTTAAAGTTAGCCATAATCGTACTTGGCAACGATATAAAATATAGCCACCACCGGATATAGTTAGTTTCATGGGCCTCGGCTCATACAGCATTACACTGAGACCACCGAAAGACAGATCTATTTTCGGTAGCCTTGATTATACGCTGTAGCGGCTGGACAGAAAACTCGATTGCACCGAAGAGTTTGTTCTGTATTTAAGTTCTCCATTAAACTACAGGAACAGAAGAAACGATTAACATGATGCTAACATATCTATTAGAAAAACCAAATGCTTTATGGCGTAAGATTTTCTATGCTTTATAACACTGGTTCCTGAATGAATTTCTTATAGAGAGAGCGAGAGAGAGAGAGACAGACAAAATGGTTGAAGAAAAAGAGAATATATAGAGAGAGAGACACATTATGCACATACATAACCTCTTTACAATTACGACAACTGAACACAAAATTCCCACAACAATCTAAATTATAAACCCACCGACCACTCGAATCTACAACACCTACACATCACCCTTTTTTTTAATGACTGTCTCACGTTATATTTCACAACACCTCACTAGCAACGTACTCTGACATGGCTAATGAAAATATTGATTATACTTCCACCGCCTTTACGTGGACGCATTCCCCGGAGTTGCTGGATGGAATGTTTGCACGTCATTCCTTCATGTGGCAAGACACAAGCAACTTGCATTTTCGTAAAGTGATACTTCTGTAAATGAAGTAACTGTTATGCCAGTTCATATGAAGCTGGTCTCTTCGTTGTCGTGGCTATAAATGCTAATATTTATGGCTAGCTTATTTCTTCTCAATGCTTCATTTTTAAGTAACGTTTTATCACCAGTTTATACACACGTACACACACACAAACACACACACATATATATATATGTATATATATAATTACATAAATATGTGTATGTATACATATATAATGTATATATATATATGTGTATATATATATATATATATATATATATATATATAAATAAATACACACAGATATATGTATATATATATACATGTATATACACTTCTCTCAATATTAGTCAGCAATGCATGGAGAACAGTTATGGCCTATTGAGGCCCACATGCATAGATACATTGTATCCGCTCAATTATTCCTGTCACGGATCAGAATTCATGGCGAAACCAACTGACATCTCGCTTTGACAGAAGCGACTATTAAACTTCAAATATTGTACGTCTCACTTAATATACAAATTTTATCTTGGCAAATATACTGAGCGATGGAGTGTAAAAACATTGTCGAAAAGGAAAAACAAGTAAAAAATGCGCCGAAGTTCTTTCGGCGCAATCGAGTTTTCTGTACAGCGTGTGCCAGCCAGCCACGGCCCATGAAACTCTTAGCTGCGGCCCATGAAACTCAGCCACGGTCCGAAAGTGGCCTCTTTTGCTGGTACCTAGACCGGTGCCAGAAGTACGATTAAGGCTAAATTTAACTTAAATAAAATAAAAACTACTGAGGCTAGAGGGCTGCAATTTGGTATGTTTGGTGACTGCAGGGTGGATGTTTTACACACCAATTTACAGCCCTCTAGCCTCAGTAGTTTTTAAGATCTGAGGGCGGACAGAAAAAGAAAGCTAAAAATCCTTCTTTTCACATGCAAGTTCTTAACAGAGGAATTCTTCACAGACTCACTTGAAAGTCATGGAGAGCATTAGAGGAATAATTAAGCACTTTCAAAGATTAATAAAAATAAGCATCATAAACTTCAGAGTTAATTAAGCTCTTGAGTTGCGAGCGTTAATTAATAAGGATTCTCATGCCGTTATTACAAAAATTACAGTATAATGACTGCAAGAATTTTATGTATATCTAAGCCTTAATTTCTTGTGGTTCATTTTAATACAATATACTTCAGTATATTGCAAAACATCTTATGGAACACAAGAGCAAATATATATAGTATATATATATATATATATATATATATATATATATATATATATATATATATATATATATATATATATATATATATATATCGGTACCGATAAAATACGGAAAAATGAAATAACAAAATATTTTTAATAATGGTGTGAAATATCGCTCGATACCAGTACCGATAAAATATGGAAAAATTAAAGCAAAATATTTTTAATAATGGTGTAAAATATCGCTCGATACAAGTACCGATAAAATACGGAAAAAATTAAAAAACAAAGTAAGCATTAAATCTGTATCTTAAACAACAATTCTGTATCCCTTTTGTATTTAAAAATGAGAATTTATTAAGGAGAATGATATACATATACGTAAGGACATAAGGGGACATTGTCCCTTATACTTTCTCTCTCTCTCTCTCTCTCTCTCTCTCTCTCTCTCTCGTTTATTCACTTGAGTCCAATCTGAATGGCCACCGACCTCCTCCACCTCCTCTCCTCCTCCTCCCCCTCCTCCTCCTCCTCCTCCTCCTCCTCCTCCTTCCTCCTCCTCCTCCTCCTCCTTCCTTGCGCGTCATAAGAAGAAGTGACAACGACAAACAGCTTTAAAATTAAAGTTACAAATTCCCAGGAATTCTCGGCCCCGCGAGTTTCAGGTGACTTTAAGGCCATTAAGGGAGACGATTCCCCTCATAAAATCAAAGGGGGAAAAACAAGGGGAAAAAAGGAGAAAGAGGGGGAGATAGGAAAATGAAAAAGGGAAAAAAGGGAGAAAATGAAAATTGGGGAGAAAAAGGACAAATGGGAAAATGAAAATGGGAAAAAATGAAAAGAGGAAAAAAGGAAAAGAGGAAAAAGAAAAAAGAAAATAGGAAAAAATTAAAGGAAAAAGAAGAATAAATGAAAAAGGAAAAAAAGGAAAAAATGAAAGAAGGGAAAAGGAAAAAAAAGGAAAAAAGAGAAAAAGGAAAAAACGAAGAGAAAAAAGGGAAAAAATGACAAAAGGTAAAAAGAAAAAATGGAAAAAAGAAAAAAGAGAAAAATATAAAAATGAAGAGGAAAAAAAAGGAAAAAAAAAAAAAATATTAGGAGACAACTCTCCGCCACTTAACACCGGGTCACAGAAACTGCGTCCGTCGGCGGCGCATTTTAAAACTTCTCTTGAGAGAGAGAGAGAGGTTTAGGAGAATGCCTTTATGAGGATGTCTCTAAGGACTCTCTGAGGATCCCGTAAGGACTTCGAAAGGACTCCGCCTCCTATATGCGTTTGTACCCAGAATGATCCACTTACGAGAGAAAACATTGCGCAAATCGGCCCAGGCATTTTTTTTTGGGAGAATTTGTCAAAACCAACAGGTATGTGATGAATTTTCGGGTTTATTTGATCAATTTATTCTTTAAATATATCTAAAAAAATAACATTCTTTTTCCTATACAAACCTTGTTAGCCAAATACTGAATGATTCACCTATGAACCATTATTATTATTATTATTATTATTATTATTATTATTATTATTATTATTATTATTTAAATACATCAGAAAAAAACTCATTTTTCATATAAAAACCTTGTAAGCCAAATACTTACTGGTTCACCTAAGAACGATTATTATTATTATTATTATTAAATTTTGGCTAAATCGGGATCGAACCCAGGTCTCTCAGGTGGGAAAGCAAGGGCGTTAACCACTGGGCCATACAAGTCTATTACACAGAACGCTGCCCCCGAAGGGTACCTGGGCAAGCTAACTGCTTGCATTATTTTCCCCAACTTATTATTTCATTATTATCCTTCTGAGTATAAGATAGAAATCATCAACACACAATCACGTGTGGAACGAAATAAATTTCTGACTCACGTCGGATCCAGAGTCTCTCAGGTGAAGCAACTGCCCCAAGGAATTCCTTGGGGGCGAGTTATGAACCTTCCGACTTCTTTTGACTTGTATGGAGTGGTTAACGCCGCCTTTTCCACCTGAGAATGGGTTATCCCGACGTGATCAGAAATTAATTTCTGTTCCACACGTGAATGTGTTGATGATTTCTATCTTATTCATCAGAAGGGATAATTCCGGGTACAATGGTCCTGCTGGGTCATTGCTGAACCAGTTGGTTCTTAGCAACGTTAAACTTGCCAGGTAATTCTTGGGCAGTTGCTCTCAGGGCCGACTTCTAGACCTGTTATACCTTTCCACCTGAGACCTGGGTTCTGACGTGAAGTCAAACCAAGACATACTTAACTTTTATTAATATTATTATTATTGTGTGTGTGTATTATTAGACTGTAATTATTATTCACATGGAACAAGCCTTCACTACAAGGGGCCACTGACTTGAAAATTCAGGCTTTAGGAACATGGCGTCATCTGTCAGAAAACTTACAGAAGACAATAGGAAATACGGAAAGAAAATTACATTATCATTGACATATAAATAATATAAATCTCATTAGGATAATTACTTTCATTTGATTATTATTAGTATAGGCATCGCGCTCTCCTCTCGACTGGTATAACTGACACTCGACTATTTCCCGGCGTTAAATGGTTCCTAAGAACAATTACTTTTTTTTGTGTGGTTCCCGGGGCATTCATACGCTCTATACTTTAAGAGCACGGGCTATTATTAGACGCTCTCAAGAACAATCTAACTGAGGAACCTCCTTTACCGCGTGTTCGAGCCAGATGTGAGATGCTTTTAGGTCTTTCTCGTGTATGTATGTATGTATGTATATTATTAATACAGACAAGTGAATTAATACACACACATATAAATTATATATTTTTATATATATATATATATATATATATATATATATATATATATAATTTCATTCGTCTATGCATTAGTAATATACATACATACATACATACATATACACACACAGGAAAATCACCTAATGTATCTTTTATTTATATACATATATATGCATATAACTGAATCACGAAAATATGGAACGTGATGAATATAAATTATAAATAAAGACAAAATCCACGAAGGAAAGAGAAACACTGGAGTGGATTTTGTCTTTATTTACACACACACACGCACACACACACATATATATATATTATATATACATAAATATATACATACATACATTGCACTGAATTACACTTATAGTTACCCTACCATAACGGAAGAATCAAAGAAAAATACTAACACGACTTAAAAAAAAAAAAACATCGTTTTGACGTGATGTAGAAAACTTTCACCAGAAATATTCTTAAAAAAAATAAAACAGCAAAAATTCTGAAAAAAAAAACACCTGGAAACTACAAACAGAGACAGTCCTACCAGACAGGTCCTTTAATGACCTGTCACCTGACAGGTAAGTGACAGGGAGCGAACGGAAACTTGATGTGAGTTACAGAGCGGTTATCAGTCACCGATTCGGAACGTTCTCGCGTACGCGTCCCAACTGCAAATGAGGCAAAACGCCGGAATTTCGCGAATATAAAAAAAAACGGCGTGCGAACCGAACATGACCCAAATGCGTATTTCGCTTTGGTTATTGGAACAGCTTAAGCTCCAGTCAACCACTTCCTTCGGCCTCGCAAATAGGTATATACTGAGTTTTAAGGTTTTTTCTTAATTTCCTTCTATTGCAAGTTAGCCTCACTTACGAAGAGGAGCTTACAATTAAAATTAAATTGGTTTTGATTGAATTCATTCCAGTAATGGCACGCAGTTGCAAAAGAGGTTCAATATAAAGGTTTGTGTTTTCTCAGTGATATTCACAGTTAACTTGTAAAGATCGATAATACTATAAAGCAGTACACAAAATATGCCAGATATTTAAACCGAGTCTCTCAATGATAAATGCACATCTAAACAGAGTAGATTTCAAATGGATAAACATATATATATATATATATATATATATATATATATATTATATATATATATATATATATATATATATAAACATATATATATGAATATATATATATATATATATATATATATATATATATATATATATATATAAAATATAGTATACTCTTATATATGTATATAGAGGTGTATACTCGTTCATTACAAGCAACTCTGTGTGCGTGCGTGCGTGCGTGCGTGTGTGCGTCTTCCTACGCATGAGTTTGCTCTGCATGACTGCGCATGCAAAGCCAAAAACGACTTGACACACACACACACACACCGACAAGTCTATCTAAAGGACATTTCATTAGTCTAGACTATTTATAACTGTAATTACTGCGCCCTCCGCCCAATTTCAGCAAAGGCTTCATTATTAGGGCAATCAATATCGCCGTTTCAAAATGGGACCCCCCGGACCTCCAGCGAAAGCCCCACCAATAACGTTCATTCCCGTTATTTATTCCCGGACGGCAACGTTCATTACGGGAATTTTCTCCCGGCTCAAAGTTTTTACTAGATTAAGGACGAACATGGGCGAATAGCGACGTGAAATTCGTCTGCCAATGTTTGTTTCCGTGTGCAATCGTTAAGGGGAAATTGTATGTAATTTTCGTGTTTTACCCAATTCGTGTATTTATGCCTGTTTACAAAAAAAATGTCTACGGATTTCATTTTTGATTCAATGCCTTTTTTCTCTTTACGAATAAGCTAAATACTTCTTCCTTTATTTAAGCGTGTTTTTAAAAGAATGTCTAAGGCTTTCTTTTTTTAATTTCCGTCGTATTTCTCTTTACGAATAAGCTAAATACTTCTTCACTTCTATATACCTGTTTTTAAAATTGCTTATACTTTAATTTTCCGAATCTCTTTTATTTTCCATGAATAAGCTAAACACTTCTTCCTTTATTTATGCCTGTTTTCAAAGGAGTTTTTACTAATTTAATATTTTCCTTGATATCTTTTTTTTCTATACGAATAAGCTAAACACTTCTTTTCTTTCTACCTCTTTTTAAAAGTATGTCTAATGCTTTCATTTCTTCTTTTCTGTCTGATTTTTCGAAGCGAATAAGTTAAACATTTCTTCTTTTAAAAGAAAATATTTTAAAAGATTACCTACTGCTTTCATTTCCTCTTTTCTGTCCTATTTTTCAATACGAATGACCTGAACTTTCTTCTTTTGAAGAAAACTATTTTAAAAGAATATCTATTGCTTTCATTTCTTCTTTTCTGTCTTACTTTCAAAATGATTAAGCTAAACATTTCTTCTTTTAAAAGAAAAATATTTTAAAAGACTATCCCTACCATTTCTTCACTTCTTTCGTCTGATTTTCTGAATAGAAACGAAACACTTATTCTATTGCGGTATTTAAAACACACCTACTACTTCCATTTCTTCTTTTCCTACAAGAATAACCTAAAAACTTACAGCATCATTATTAACCTTTAAATCTCTAAAAAAAAAAAAGAAATCCCTTACCCACCAGCCCTTAAGGGCAAATACACGAGGGGAAAAAAAAGGGGGGCACATTACCACTTTCTTTCCGGAACAAAAATGGCCTTCCCTGAACAAACCAGTTCGCGCTTATTGTTGGAACCGCCGGCATAAACCGGCCATTGGCCTTTATGGTCCCCGTAATCGTCTCCTCTGAAATAAACGCCACTGCTGTTGCATTGAGTATGGTCGTTTGAACGTACACTGGGGCAAGGCCACCCATATACGGAAACATTATATATATATCTGCATATATATATATATTATATCTGTATATATAAATATATATAACTATATTATAATATTAATAGTATATTATATATAAATATATATCATACATATATTTATATATATATATACATATATATATATATATATATATACATTAACTAATTAACCTAAAAAAAACCAGTAGTGTAAAATCAGCCGAGTTACTTCAAAACAACTGAAATAAAATCATGAGCGACAGATTCTCCCCAGAATTCCTCCGCAATAAATTGCAATCACTGCCGTATTTGAAACCGGCTGAATGACAAGGCAATATCATATTAAATGACAGTCCTTTCTTCAACGGAAACAATATGTTTCAGGATATGTTTCTTCGCTGACGTTTCATATCATTATTATAACGTATATGAACGTATATGTATTGAGAGAGATTTCTCCGTTAAGTGACGTTTCGTTCGGAAATATCTCGGCTGTTTTGATTTAGGCGGTGCTTGTCAGTGTGTGTGTGTGTGTGTGTGTGTGTATATGTATATATATATATATATATATATATATATAGTATATATATAATATACATCAATATATATATATATCAATCACATATATATATATATATTTATCTATATATATACATATATCTATCTATCTATCTATCTATGTATATATACTTATCTATCTATATATATGTGTGCGCGCACGCGCGTCATTTTCATCTAGATTAAATCTAAAACCGTCGTTCCTGACGAGTTTCAATCCCTCTTATCCGAATCTGAACTCCGAATATAAATCCTATGATCCTGAATCATGCATAAAAAAAAAGTCTTGCAAATCCGCGCTACCTTGGCCCCAAGTTTTACAGCTCCCTCGCTTTCAGAATGTCAATCAGATCAGTTATCAGCTATTAAACCTCCTTGATATTAGATCTCTCAGACTCTTGCTATGCCAGCTCCCACTAATTACAGCTCAGCTTCAAAGACTCACGTCAGTTCCAAAGCATTTGACGAGGAAAGTCTCGAATTATCGAAATCCGAACGCTTGGGTTTCGAACCACTTTCACTTGGGACATCCGATACTGTGGGTAGTACGCGCCTTAATGAAGATGAAACTATAAAACTTAACGGGGAGAGAGAGAGAGAGAGAGAGAGAGAGAGAGAGAGAGAGAGAGAGAGAGAGAGAGAGAGAGAGCTTTCTTTTTCAGCAACATCGGGAGTGAAAGGGAAAGATCACATCCATGAAATCAGAGACGAAATGAATAAAATTCAGAGTTTCTTTTCCAGCAACATCGGAATTGAAGAAAGATCACACCATGAAATCAGAGACAATGATAAAATTCAGAGAGAGAGAGAGAGAGAGAGAGAGAGAGAGAGAAGCTTTCTTTCAGCAACATCCAGGAGTATGAAAAGAAAGATCACACCATGATATCGAGACGTAATGATAATTCATTATTCCCATTGGATAGTGGTAACCGGGGAAAGCCTCAGATCCCCAGCACTTCTTTACCTTCCCCAACTTTAAAACGTTTCCTTTACTGTCATTTATTCCGATTCCTTTTCTCCTTGCCTTCCATTTTCTCTTTCTCCTCGTTTCCTCATATTTTCCCCTTTCCTCCTAATCCCAATCCTCCTCCCCCACTCTTTCCTCCCATTTACCTCACACTCCCTCACCTTCCCCAACCAGAAATGCTCTCTCTTTCATCATCTTTGATCTCATTCCCTTTCCTCAATCGTCTATTTCGTCTTACTCCCTGCTTCCTCATATTTTCCTTCATCCTAATCTTCCTCCCCCTTCCTCTTTTTCTAGCCTTCCATTTCATCTTCCTGTTCCCTCATCTTTTTCCTCTTTCCTCCTAATCATCGTCCCCCTTCGCCTCCTTCCATTCCCCGTAATCCTCGTCCCCTTTGTTCATCCTCTTCTTCTTCTTCTTCTTCTTCTTCTTCTTCTTCTTCTTCTTCTTCTTCTTCTTCATTCCTCCTATCCTAGTCCCCATTCTTCCTCCTCCTCCTCCTCCTCCTCCTCCTCCTCCTCTCCCTCCTCCTCCTCCTCCTCCTTCTTCTTCTTCATTCCTTCATTCCCAGCAAATGAATTCTTTTACAGTTTAACAGCCTTGTTACCGTGAAAAGGAGGGTGCCACGGCTAGTCATTTAAGACCTCCTCTTACGTAACCCCTCTCACCTGCATGAAAGTTAAATGAACGTCTCTTGTGACATTAACAGCGCTTTCATCCGCCTCTCGAATATTATATCAATAATTTTCGAGCACCGCCATAAATTAATTATATTAAATCAATAGGTATAGGAATATAGAATTTTGGCCCAAGGCTTCGCGTTGGGACCTATGAGGTCATTCAGGGTTGAAACGGAAATTGAGAGAAGGTAGGTCTGACAGGTGTAACAGGAGGAAAACCTCAAAGCAGTTGCACTATGAATCAATTGTTGGGAGAGGGTTGAGGAAAGTAAGATGGAAGAAAGAGACTATGAACGGAGGTGCAGTAAAAGGAATGATAGGGTTTGCAGTTATGGGAGTATAGGAAGGACCTTCCACTAATTGGTATAAGTAATTTTTCTGAAATGTTCATTTCGGGTTACAGTGACTGAACACTGTAGTAATCACTGTATTAATATCTACCATTATGTCGCCATTCCTCTAAATGCAGACCAATACATAATACATTCTGTATTTTTTGCATTAAAATCTAATGCAATTTCTATTCGCAATTTGTGATAACTGATCCTATATGCAATGTTGGATAATCTTTTTATTAAAATATTAATTACTGAGGGATAAAGTATATCTGTTGTAAATTGATGCCTCTTTCTTTTTTAATAAAATGAACAATAATAGACAGTAAAATAATGATTATTATACCTTAATTCATTACAGTTAATAACTTTAGGCACTAAAGTACTCTGCTTTTTAATACATTTACTATATATAAATCTAGTATTACATTAATTTAATAAATGGATAAATAACGACTAAATATGAAAAAATCAAAAATAATAATAATTTTTATGGGGATGGGAGCAATTACAATCAGAAAGGGCAAAAATGTGTAACAAATAATAATATTTATAATAAAAAACATTTATTACGGAGCATACCTCTGCCAGAACCAATAAACTTTTTCATTAAAGCGTGCAAATGAACGCATGATGCTGTTTACAAATAATAATAATAACCATTGCCTATTTTATTCTGAGTTGACGGTAAATATCTGCAGCCGATATCATTGAAGCTAATCATGGATAGCTACTACTACTGTACTGCTACGAAGATCGATTACAAAACTCTACGGAGCTGGAACCGCAGGTTTCATTAGTCCCCAAAATCACGTAAAATTAACCGTTGTGGTTTGATTGCAACGAAACTTCTAATTTCCATCCACGAACCAAAAATTCAAATATTTGAGAGATAACCCAACGAATACGAACACCCAAACTGATCCAAGTCTTCTCATCTATTCGCAAATATCTTGCTAATATTGACAGCTATAAAATTATTGACGGAAATATTACCCGTAATCTCTGGCGCAGCTCAGCTTTATTAAGATATATGTGAAATATGAATGAACGAACAAACTCCGTGATTAATACTTCAAACAGTGGAGAAAGAAAGCCAACGGTAAGCTTTGAAAATTAATAAAAAGAAATAATACGCACACTAACATGCATATTCAATCCAAGGAATTATTTGATCTCAACAGGACAGGTTTTACAAAAATGCGAGCGCATAACATGTTGGGTGCTGGATTCAGTTTTTTACCAAATATTAAAAAAAACATATTAATATGAATAATAATTCGTGCCCCCAAGAGGAAGAAACGCTGGCCTCAAAAGATTTTACAATTTAAAGTAACCGTGATTATTCAGAAACAATGATGGCTTTCATGAAAGATTTTTGTATTGTTTTCTTTTATCTAGATGTATCTAGATTTGGGTTTTATATCTCTCTCTCTCTCTCTCTCTCTCTCTCTCTCTCTCTCTCTCTCTCTCTCTCTCTCTCTCCATACAAAAATAATGTAACATAACCGTTCGTAGGTATACTTCAATTTCACTGTGGGTGATATTACCTTCGGATCTCAAGGAAATATATATTGAAAACCTTGGCAGTTCTGTGACCAGTCAGCCTGTCTTTTCAAGCTCGTCGAGCCATCCTCCTTATCAGTCAAGTTTGGCGTTGCAAGTTGCTTGTTGCGGATGAAATACACGGCACCGTTGCTTGAATACCGCATCCAGTAAGACTTTCTTGCTAAGAATGTTGAGTTTCCAGCCTACACACACACACACACACACATACATACACACACACACACAAGCGGGTTCCACGATGCTGCAGTTTTTAAAGGGAGGACTGATGATAGTGGTGGGAGAGGTTGAGAATACGAGAGAGAGGATAAACGAAAATGGATAGAAAACACATTGGAGAAAGAGAGAGAAATTTAGCGTATTTTTAGTTCCCTGAGAGTTAGACATTCAGCATAGAGAACACATTCAACATCCACCATCTAAAATGCCAGACAGATCCTTAAGAATACGACGGAGATGATGAACGAAAATGGAGATAAAACACACTGGAGAAAGAGAAAGAGAATAAAGAGAGGGAGAGAGAGAGAGAGAAACCTACAGTATTTTTCAGTTCCCTAAAACTTAGACATTCAGCAAAGGAAATACATTCAACATCCAACATCTAAAATGCCAGTCAGATCCTCTTCCCAGAACATCCGCCAGACTTCTCTCTCTCTCTCTCTCTCTCTCTCTCTCTCTCTCTCTCTCTCTCTCCTCTCTCCCCGCTCGTTCTTCCGTTGCCTCAAAAAGTTTTCGCTATTTCTCAATTTCCCTTTGAACATCCATCGCTTGAATTCTCTCTACACGCTGATATCCGATGCCAAGGAGGAGAAGGGGGGGAAGGATGAAGATGGGAAAATGAGGAGGAGGAGGAGGAGGAGAAATTAAGCTTGAAATTCCTCTCACGTTTGTCGTAATTCCTAAAGCATTCGGGTCGATCTTTATCCCAAGAAGCGGGTCTCTCGAATTTTCAAGTTCACCCTTCATCAATCATTAGGTAAAAGAAAAAAAAAATACATGGGGGAAAAAATAAAAGAAAAGGTAAAAAAGAAAAGAGAAAAAGAAATCACGAACTCGTGGGAAAATTTACCAACGCCCCAAATTATCAGAAAATTTGGTGTTAAAATTCCCCTAAAAACCTTTAAAAAATCTCATGGTACAACTGGAGTCTGCTGCGAGTAATTACGATTCATGACAACACAAATAAACCTGCAAAAAAATATACAGAACTTGCATCAGAGTCCGACGGAACGGGCAACGGTCAAGTTCAAACCAGACGAGAAATGACGGACGAGAGAGGACGAGAGAGAGAGAGAGAGAGAGAGAGAGAGAGAGAGAGAGAGTTACGGGAAAGTTCCGGGGCGGGGCTAACACCGGAAGTGGCACAGACTCGCCTCTTTAAAGAGAAGCGGCTATAGGAATCAGGAAAGACAAAGGCATGACTTTCCTGAGTGAAAGTGCTATGAAAGGTCATATCATTATGAAAAATGAAAACTTCCTTCTCCAGAGCAAACATTATTTTCAGTATTTCCTTAACAGAAAACAGCATACATATGATTTTATTTTATCTTCAAAGACGATTAGCTTGCTTTTAATGTCTCGCACCATAAATTACCTTGTGCTTTCTTTCCAAAAAGCAATTATTTTTTCTTTCTTTACAAAAATTTCTTTTAATAAATCTAATTGTTCATAAATTAGCTTTCTTTTAAAAGAATAACTCATTTTTTTTACTTTTTTCAAAAAAATTTCTTTTAATAAATCTGACTCTTACTTTTAGAGTATCAAAATAAACTAGATTTCTGCTTCTCCCAAAAACAAAAAATTCTTTGAATAAATCTGAGTTCTGAGTTTATAAATTATCAAAATAAACTATATTTTTGCTTCTCTCAAAAACAAAAATTTCTTTGAATGAATTTATTTATTCGCAATAAATCTAATGATTCATAAATTATCAAAATAAACTAGATTTCTGTTTCTCCCAAAAACAAAAATTTCTTTGAAAAAACCTGAGTATTTATAGATAATCAAAATAAGTTAGACCTTCGCTTCTCTCAAAAGCAAAAAATTTCTCATCTTTTCGAGAAACATCATTATCCTGTCCAGAATGAATAAAACCGCGTCTTCTCCGAGATACTGCGTATTTTTACAAGAGGTTTCTTGCAATATTCAATTATAGCGAATCGTCTCGAACACAATGTAAAAAAAATGCCTCCCTTAACAAAACTGTAAAATACAAATCTTTCTTTTTCTGATAAAATTTCATGGGAAACTTGGGTAGTCGATACAGTGACAAATTCTCTGTATTTAAAATTATTAATAATTAAATTTCCTCTTTCTCTCTCTCTCTCTCTCTCTCTCTCTCTCTCTCTCTCTCTCTATTATATATATATATATATATATATATATATATATATATATATACAGTATAACATGGATATCATTTATATGAAAATACTTCTGAATGGAGAGATAGAGAGAGAGAGAGAGAGAGAGAGAGAGAGAGAGAGAGAGAGAGAGAGAGAAAAGAGTAAAAAGGTTACTTAAGACAACATAACCTAATTCACCTATCATCTTGGAAAACTTTGGTATGCATGGACGGTATGCGTGGACGAATATTCCCTCCTCTCTCTCTCTCTCTCTCTCTCTCTCTCTCTCTCTCTCTCTCTCACACACACACAAAACTACCATTCCCTAAACGCGGAAAAGCTACATCACCGAAGCACTCAAACACCAGTCCACAAACGCCGTAGACCGAACCAATACTTTTTCGTTCGCTTTCAGGCATTCAAGTTCATCCATATAAGATCGCCTCCGTGCATGACTTCAAGCATATATGCCTTACGTCACAGTCCCTTTAACAGGGGTCGGGGTTACAGAATTCCCTCTACTCGACAACACGACGACACAGGAAGTTTACTGATGGGTTAATAAAAAAAAAAATAGAGACTTTGGATTTGCCACAATGATGGCTGTTTGCAAGGTGGCAAGGATCCGGTATGTTACTGTACAAACACGCCCTTTGCAAGTACATTTGTACAGAATTAAAGCACATTTATATGTGTAAGTGCGCTCTAAATCACACTTATATGTGTGAGTGCTCCGAATGACATTTATATGTGTAAGTGTGATTTAAATCACATTTATACGTGTAAGTGTGATCTGAACCACATTTATATATGTGCTGTAAGTGTGATTTAAATCACATTTATATGTGTAAGTGTGCTCTAAATCACATTTTTATGTGTAAGTATGCTTTCTTTATCAGAAAGAAATAAAGACGAAAATAAAATAAAAAAACGGAAAAAATGATTTTAACAACATACGAGTATAACACTGGTCCCATAGACCACGACACATCATTGCACCCTGGGACCCCCAAGTTCCGTGTCTCTTTCTTTTACCCGGTGGTCATTTCTCCTGCTGTCCAGGGGACCAGGGGCCAGGGACCAGGGACCTGGTCCCCATTCACAGTTGGGTGAACTAATGGTGTCCTGACCGGATTACGAACCCAAAGATAACCGACCACGGAATTAAGAAGTTAGTCTTGTATTGCGAAGATGTTCGCGCCGTGCGTACGTACATGTATACATACGTACATACATACATACATACATACATACATAAATATATTCAAAGAAGATAACTTGATAAAAATATTAAAAGCACACCACGAAGATATCTGAAATACACATATGCATACACATACATACATACAAACACAAACATACATATATTCAAAGAAGATTACACGATTAAAATTGAAGAACACACCACAAAAATATCTATACATACATACATACATACATACATACATACATACATACATACATACATACATACATACATACATATTCCTGAGAAAGAATAACACCACGGAGAACAAAGAATGATAACATTTGCCGGCATATATTGAAAAGCCCCAGAGAGAGAGAGAGAGAGAGAGAGAGAGAGAGAGAGAGAGAGAGAGAGAGAGAGAGAGATGAGAAACAACATTCGCCTCCCAGTATGAAAATATTATCACTCCCCTGAGCGATTCCATTACGTATGAATAAATCCCAAACAGAAACTCGATCAACGAACATTATAACCTGACACTTTATGAAAGTCTCATTACACCTGATGCATTATAGAAGGGCTCATTATCCCCGATGCATTATAGAAGGTCCGATGTACGTGATACACATTCGACGCTACTTATCATAATGATGTTTGGGCGAGTTTTAACCTAGATTCGAGATTCGTCATTATGATGGCAGTTTACAAGCATTATATACATGTGCTCCAAGTGCTAAGTATTCATAATCAGCATTATTAGAGCTCACTATTCATAATCAGTATTACTGGGGCTAAGTATTCATAATCAACATTATATATCTCTTTTTCCATAAATTAATGATGGACAATGACCTGCATTTTTTCATTATAAATTTTTTTCTTATAATATACTAAAATATTCGAAAAGCCTACAGCAACTTGAATAATATTCGTGCTCTCAAATGTAAAGTGAAAATCTTTTGAATGCAAAATAATAATCAGGATGGCTGCATTTCGATACCACTGATTTAAATCTATATTTCCCTTCTTCTACATAAATAAAATAAACTTCAACGAATAACAAGGTAAAATATGTCATGCCTTACCTGTTTTTATCTTAATACTAACCTAAACATCACCTGCAACTAAATATGATCACCTCCAAGAAAAATAACAAACTATACGACACTGCAACACAAATTCCTTTACCTAACATGATTAGAGAATATCACCCAAACATTATGAGAGAAAATAAAAATTTAAAAAAGAGCAGTTCATCTTACGTAAGAAAATTTAAAAAAGAAAAGAGAGAATTTAACAGAATGACTTTTTCAAGCTGTGGTCCAATGTCCTGAGTGTTTATTCCCCCAACGCTCTTAACTAGGGAAGTTTTTCTTTTAAATTCACCTGAGCAGTGGCAGAACGGCGTCTCTCATACCTTGAGAAAGAGAGAGAGAGAGAGAGAGAGAGAGAGAGAGAGAGAGAGAGAGAGAGAGAGAGAGAGAGAGAGCATATATAAATTTGTTGAGACAGTAATGTGACGTGATCATGAAGGAACATTAATTTTGAGGAACATTAAAATGAGAAATACACACACATATATACACATACACATATATGTATGTATATATATATATATATATATATATATATATATATATATACTGTATATATATATACATATATATATTATATATAATATTATGTATATATATATATATATTATATGTTATATTTAACACACAAGAATACTTACGAAATACAAAAGCTCAAGATATAAAAGAAAAACTTAATGCAGTCAATTAACTTAAAGTATCGCACATAAAAACAATTAAACTGGCCTAGCAGAGAGAGAGAGAGAGAGAGAGAGAGAGAGAGAGAGAGAGAGAGTTGGACTCACCCGACCATTTTCGTTCTACCCAAAAATAGTAACACACCCCAACCCCCACCTCCCACACACAGACACAAACGCACATACAAACAAACACACAAACACTGCAAAAATGTCAGGGAGGAAAAATATCTGCAAAGCTATCTGGAGGAAATGAGGCGCCGACCAACGAACAATCCCGAAAAAAAAAAAAATAAATGAACAAGTAAAAATTGTGCCGAAGTTTCTTCAGCGCAATCGAGTTTTCTGTACAGCGTGTAATCAAGGGTACCGAAAATAGATCTATCTTTCGGTGGTCTCGGTATGTTGCTGTATGAGCCGCGGCCCATGAAACTTTAACCAAGGGCCGGTCGTGGTCTGTCCTATATCGTTGCCAAATGCACGATTATGGCTAACTTTAACCTGAAATGAAATAAAAACTACTGAGGCTAGAGGGCTGCAATTTGGTATGTTTTATGATTGGAGGGTGGATGATCAACATACCAATTTGCAGCCCTCTAGCCTCAGCAGTTTTTAAGATCTGAGGGCGGACAGAATAAAGTGCTGACGGACAGACAAAGCCGGCACATTAGTTTTCTTTTATAGAAAACTAAAAAAAGATAAAATTAAAAAAAGGCCAAATTAGAACAGCTCGCTTGTTTCGTTTTCTGTGCCCAAGATGACTACATGAAATGCTGCCTTCGGGCAGACAAACGTTTACTGAAATAAATTATAATGAATAAATAAAAAATAATAAAGATAATGCATAAACGGAAATGATAAAAGAAAAAGAAATATAAATAAAAAACGAATGTTTAAACTGTAAAGGCATTCGTCAACAAAATACTTGAAATTGCTGAGCCCAATTTCATGCAAAAGTTGAAGACGTCAACAAGACTTAAATAAGCATCTGAGATAAAGTTTGTGTACGAGTCAAAGAGAGGCACTAATGTGAACTAACGTCTGATTTTGAACTGAGGAAAATATTTTTGACTTGAGCGAGAGGAAAATTTCAAATGAATAGATATGATTTTTTCGTAAGGAACTTAATTTTGATTCTGAATTTATGTCTAGTATAAATAATAATCGTCTTTATAATTAGGATTTTTAATATAAATTATTAATACCTTTTATAGGCCATAAACGTTAATCTTCACTATGAGTTTTTTTAATACTAATTATTGAAAATAATAATCTTCTTTATAATTAGGATATTTAATATAAATTGTTGGAACTAAACTGATCGCTTCAGGAAGAAAAACAATCGAATATAACTGATGAACATAAAATAACAACACTGAAAAGAAACTTGATTGAGCCATAAAGGAAGAGATAATAATATAATATTAAATTAATTTTAGCGCAGACAATCATTTATAGCAAATATAAATGATGGGAGGG
>NC_089771.1:32165383-32187883 GCF_040412425.1 Macrobrachium rosenbergii
GGCTAATTTATTCGGCCTCGTGTGTGGGCGGGGAAGTGAGCAAGTCAAGTATATAATTCCATCGCGCCAAATGACAATACTGCTTTTGTTTGCTTGCGTTTGCTTGCGCTGTCATTATCGCCAAGCAAGGCCCGGGCGCACAAAAGTGTACACAAAGCAATAATGCCTATGACGCACGGGGATAATAAACAATGCGGAGAGCAGATTGAAATGCGCGCGCGCGCGCACACACACACACACACACACACATACCAAAACGAGTCAAGTGGGAAGGGTAAAAATAAGTTTTACTGTTGAGCAAAAGAGTGAAAAAATGGCACTTGATACAGAAGCCTTTAAAACACATGCTGTGTATCACGAGGTCGAGTTTGTATGCATGCACGTATGTAACTGGAATGTTATGTATGTATGTATGCATGTGCTTATGTATGTATGTATGTATGTGTATGTATATATATATAATTATATAAATATAATATATATGTATATATATAAATATATATATATATATATATATATATATGTATACATATAAATATATATACACACACATATATACATACACCGATGAAACAACCAGCTTTAAAAGAAAAAAAGAAACACGTCACTGATTACGCCCAAATTCTTTACGCTCAATCTTGTATGATTCCACTGTCCCAGAAACCTATTATTAAAACAACTCACATCGTTGTTTCCTAAAAGGCAATAACGCATACAATGAATGAGAATTATCATCTAAGAGAAGGAGACATGAAAGGAAAAACTAGCAATAACGATGAAATCCTCGACACATGACTGAATTAAGACAAGTCACTGGGAAGCTTTAGAATGGTAACTGATGTAAGTAAATATATGCAATTATGTGTACATTCCAAAAAAAAAATAGGGAATACCACAGATGGAATAGTAAAAAAAGAAAAAATGCCAAAGATGAAAAATAAAACAGAAAGAGAAAAAATGAAAAGAGGGAGAAAAAATAAAACAGAGAATAAATAAAACAGTGAAAATAAAACAGTGAGAAAATATAACAGAAAGAGGAAAAATAAAATAGAAAGAGAAAAAATAAAACATGAGAAAAAAATACAAGAAAAAATGAGAGAAAAAATAACAGAAAGAGGCAAATAAAACAGAAATGAAAAAATTAAAGAGAAAAATTAAAACAGAGAGAAAAATAAAACAGTGAGAGAAAAACTAAAACAGAAAGAGTTGTTCTTTCGATCAGCAAAAAAAAAAAAAATGAATGACGCTGAGAACAATGAAACATCTCCTGCTGCTGTACCGAGCTGCTGCAGCATCGACCACAACCACGCCAACCCTTCACAGCAACTGTTGTTATAAAAATGACATAACAATAACAACAACAATAACAACAGCAGCAGCGACAACAACACATGCGACGGCAGCCTTTAATGCGTTGTATCCCTGGAGCGACCTTGGCATTATCCAGCGGTCAGCTAAGCGTTCTCTTTGATTAATTCAAAGCACTAGCAGCAGCAGCAGCAACAACAACAGCAGCTGCTGTTTCTGCTGTTGATATCTTTCTGCAGCAGATCGGGCCTAGGTTATTGTTTACAGTTGATAAGCGATGACGCAATCATCCTAACCAATAAGGCAATGCATCCAAGTTAGTGAAATACCCAATAGCCGTGTTTCCCGAGGGGGTAGGGGGTGGGGGGAGGAATGAAGGAAGGAAGGATGAGTGAAATAAAGGTGGGGGAGGAAGGGAAGGGAAGGGGGAAGAATGGGAAATGAGGAGGCTGCAAAGTACCGACCAAAATCCGGAAATTTGTAAGAAATTTCACTGGGCGATTAGTTGCCTATCAGTTACAGGTAGGTTGCCGAGTTACGAAAGCTATCCAATCATCAAAGATTTTCGTAAACTTGTGGCCGACAGCTCGTCCAAATGTCGGCAACAGCTCGGAGAATTATAGGCGAAAATCAACAACTGACAGCAGGTCTGTGGCTGACGTTCGCATGACGCTCGGCAATCTGTCAAATATGGGGCTGTCTGCTGGAAAGAATCTCCCGGCGTTCCACAAGGCGCGTCGTCTTGCCTATCTAGTTATATAGTTTCATCGTTATCGCCAACTCCTGCTCTTGTCAATCGCTCGCTGAGTGGTTGTTTAATTCATAATTCTTCGACGAATGCACGTCTAATGCTCGGCAGCCGATCATTAACTTTTCGCCAATTAGCTGCCAATCAATAGCAAAGTTCAACAAACAAAAACCGCTCGGCGAATGTCAGGAACCACTGAAGATCAACCCGACATTGGTCACTGAACTGTCGCCCACCTTAGGACAATTAATTTCACACACACACACACACACACACACAAACCTTCTCTCGGCCAGTTTATTGTGGAAAAGGTGTTCGATACATAATCTCATGTCTCCAACCGACCAAAATGCTGGAACGACCAATTTCCGAAACAGGACAATCTTTCACAGAGAAAGTCCTCTGTACATCATCTGAGTACCAACAGCCGATCAAAGGATGTTAGAAGCGGGTACAAAGAAATGATTTAATATACCACGATGCGATAATTCGCAAGGAGCAAAACCCGACGAAATTCGATTAGTTTACTCAAAATCGAAGCTTTCCCGATGGAAAAATATCCAAAAATTCTCTCACGTTAAGAGGCAATGAGACTTCTCCTAGGAGACAAGAGAAAGAAATTCTCTTATATTACGCAAAAGAGAAATAATATGAGAGAAATTATCTTGTATTAAGCGTAAACAATGCTTCTCAAGCTTACTTCTCTGGGAGGGAACTACACCGATATTCTCATATATTAGGCGATAATTCTACTTCTCCAAGGGAAAACTAGGGCTAACTAATCTTATATAACTCTATAGCATATTGCATGATAACGATACTTCTCAAAAGAAAATAGAGAAATTATCTTACATACATGATGAAGAAAAAATCTGCTTAATAAGCCAGTATACGATTATATTAAATGACCCTTAACCATCTGTCTATAAGAGTTAGCAACAAGAGTATTTGCGTGTAATTTTCTAAAGCTTTCAGTGACTTAGAAAATATCCGCTAGAGATCAAAATATTTGATCTAATTCTACATTTCGGATGAATATTTTTTTTATATATTTCACACTTCTGAATCATTCATGCGATTAATTAATTGTACTTGATTATCCTAGAACTTTTAGCCATTAATATTCTTATTCCTGGCTTATATAAAGTAATTAATTTATCCATCGAAAAATAATTCGCACTGAACGCAATTCTAAGGGATGAAAAGTAATTCATCAATAAAATCGACACACTGCTTAGATGGGTCTTCCACCTTCGATAGATGACACAAGTAATATACTCGTACGTTTGCAATTTCCGTCGGAAGATCATACTGATAATCATTCTGAAGATTATATTGATATTTATACAAAAAAAAAAAAAATAACAGACTCCGGAAATGGAAAGAAAAAACTGTACTTTGATAACTCAACTCCTGAACATATATAATGGATCTCTCCACTTCCGCAAGGATAATTACTTTTCTAACAAAATAGGAACTAAGTCTCTCTCTCTCTCTCTCTCTCTCTCTCTCTCTCTCTCTCTCTCTCTCTCTCTCTCTCTCTCTCTCTCTCTCACTGATTATATCACCATCACGAACATCTCAAACCTCTTTTGCCTTGATAGTCACAGAATGCCCGAAGCAATTTCGCCTTACAAAAGCTGTTAACATTCGTATGATGAAACTCTTGCTTCAGGTCTCAAAGCTGTTAGATTAATAAAGGTCATAAGAGCAATCAACAATAAGAGCTATAAAAAATATTACGTTACCTATAGGGAAAAATGACAAGGAATTAACTGATGCACGAAACTCTTTTTTCCCGTGACATTTTTATTCTCCTTCCTGGTATTATCGATAAAGAATGAATCCTCTTTCGAGGTCAGTGAATATCCATATGTGTATATGTATGTATGTATATATACATATATATATATATATATATATATATATATATATATATATATATATAATCAGCTAAAGCCACCAATAACTCTGAAAAGAGACGACAGAGTGGCAAGTACTTTCGTTAATTACCAAATCTCCCGGGCACAATGATGTGTTAATAACACAAATGTACTGGGCACTCTGCTGTTTCTATTTAATTTTTTCCTGCGACGTCAGAGGATAACAAAAAAGTACATATTTATTTATTATATATATATATATATATATTATATATATATATATATATATATATGAAATAAAATAAACATCGTGTTGCGTTCTCAGTTATGGATATTTATATATCAAGACGAAATATATTTGTAAAATATATACAAAGGATGGACGAAAGCTATGAGCTATGTATATTTTTAAATACATTTCGTCTTGATATTCAAGTATATTACTGTGATCCTTCTATACATATGTATGTATGTATTATATATATATATATTCAGTATATATATATATAGTATATAATATATATATACAGTATATATATATATATATATATATATATATATATATATATATATATACTGTAGAACCTACAGAAAGACCCAATCATAACAGCCAGAAACATCCCGACGCAAACTCACCAAAATCAATTATGGACCATCACTCTATGCAGGAACTTCTATATCAAATCGGGAGGAATGGATGAATAAATGCATACTGAATGTGGATGCAAAAAAAAAAATAAAATAAAATAAAAAAAAGAGGCGTGGCGTTGCTGGTGGTGGAGGGTCAGTGCCACACAGTAGATCAAAAGGAGACCGTGTGTTTTGGAAGCTTGAATTTCAAGGCAGTGGCCCCTTTGGTGGGCTTGTTCCATGTGATTAGGGTTTCATCTTCTGAATAATAACAATAATAATATCTATCTCTCTCTCTATCTATCTATCTATCTATCTATCTATCTATCTATCTATCTATCTAGATGTAAACGTGAAGATTCACAGTCGTATTAAAAGCGAACACCAAGACAATTTAGGCGGGACGTCTCAACGAAGGCGGCCATTTCTAAAAGTTCCCTAAACACACAAAATCTGACAACTGGGAATCACTGGATGAAAATGCTGATATGCGCTATGAAATGACTTAATAAACAATCAAATAACTCGCATCTGTTAGTCGCATTTTAACTTGAATGGGGGTTCTAAAAATACACATCGCATTTGGCAGAGAGTGACAACATCGTCAAAAAAGCAATTAAGCATCACGTTGCGTAATCCCTTTACACAAAGGGAGTCACCGATGAAACGATTACGTTAACATATCTATTTTTAATATAAGTGGGTACGCGTGAATGGGGAAATGCGATGGATTTGAAGCCCAAATGTAAAATAAGTTGCATAAGAGAGAATTGCTCAAATGATTGGTTTAAGGGCATTCGTATCGAGAAAATATTAACTCAGAGAATTTTGTTTGTTATTACGAAAATATTTAAAATTCAAATTACAAACCGAAGAATAAAAAAAAAATTCTTATCAAATAAATACTAACTTGGAGTATTTGTTTTTACAAATATATTTAAAATTCAAATTACAGCATTCATATCTAGCAAATATTAACTCTGAGAATTTTGTTTGTCATTCCGAAAATATTTAAAATTCAAATTACAAACCGGAGAATAAAAAAAATATCCAATAAAATACTAACTTGGAGTATTTTTTTTTTTTTTATTACAAACCGAAGAATCAAAAAAAAAAAAAAGTGCAGAGAGAGAGAAATGGACTTCTCATATTATGCACGTTGAAATTTATCTGGCAAATATAATTTGAATATATAATCTGAATAACTGTAAAGAAAAATTTAAGCATTTTTTAAAAGCTCAAATTTGTTCCATTCTACGTTTCGTCGAACAAATAAAAGCCTTCCACTCGCATGAATATATATAAATTTCTGTCTCTAAAGTCATACCTAATTCTACACAAAGAGAAAAAAGCCACTATTTCTAAACACAGTCATCAGCACACAATAGATCAGCCGAGATGAATGGCCATTCATTAATACAATAGGCTGTATTCGTTGTAGTTATTTCTATCGGAATATAACAGTTTCGTGCGCATGCGTATGCACATGGACCTAATCTTTTTTTTTTAATTATACGCCCTATACCTTTAAGAGCAAGCATACCCTTCTCTACATTGGCAGTGAGCTACCACAGCCGACTGACCACCAAGTACATAATTCATTATTTAGGTAAAAAGTCGTTCCCAAAATTACCGGCCCACCTTCTCGCCAGGATCGATCTCGCGGGTCCCCTAATTCAATGAAGTTTTAGTTTTCTGTAAAAGACGACTATTGTGCCGGCTTTGTCTGTCCGTCCGCACTTTTTTCTGTCCGCCCTCAGATCTTAAAAACTACTGAGGCTAGAGGGATGCAAATTGGTATGTTGGTCATCCACCCTCCAATCATCAAACACCAAAAGCAGCCTCAGCCTCAGTGGTTTTCATTTTATTTAAGGTTGAAGTTAGCTATAATCGTGCTTCTAGCAGCGATATAGGCCAGGCCACCACCGGGCCGTGGTTAAAGTTTCACGGGAAGCGGCTCATACAGCACTATACAGAGACCACCTAAAGAGAGGTCTATTTCCGGTGGCCTTGATTATACGATGTACAGAAAACTCGACTGCGCCGAAGGAACTTCGACGCATTTTTTGCTCGTTTACACTTACAGCCAAGATTTAAGTCTCTCTATAACTCTGTATTGTGTAAATCAAATAATTTTCCTGCCTTCAACAGACGTGACATTAAATCCCCTTGATTTTCATTTGATATTACATCGACTCTCACTTCTATTATTTTTTTTCCAACATTTCAGCATTTGTTTAACATCCGTCGAGAATTTGGCAATGAATTCCCGTCCCGTCGGTATCCTTTCTATAAGCGGGAAAGAAAAAACAACACAAAATGTTAGCGCATAAATGTATCCAGGCTGTCACGCCCGATATATTGCAAGCGCTTGCGTAAGTCACGGCATGATGCATGCGCTAACCCAGACGCCAATATTATTACAATATCCAGGGGAGCGTGCAAGCATGGAAGAATTTGCAAGCATGTAAGAGTATGCGAGCATGTAAGAGTATGCGAGCATGTAAGAGTATGCGAGCATGGAAGAATATGCGAGCATGTAAGAATATGCAAGCATGGAAGACTTATGCGAGCACGTAAGAATATGCAAGCATGTATGAATATGCGAGCATGGAAGAATATGCAAGCATAAAGAATATGCGAGCAGGTAAGAGTAAGCAAGAATGGAAGAATATGCAACATGTAAGAATATACGGCATGAAGTATGAATATGCAAGCACGGAAAAGTATGCCAACATGGAAGGATATGCGAGCATGTGAATATTCAAGCATGGAAGAATATGCGAGCATGTAAGAATATGCGAGCATGTAAGAATATGCAAGCATATAAGAATATGCAACCATACAAGAATATACAAGAATTGAAGAACATGCAAGCATATGAGAAAATGCAAGCAGGTAAGAATATGCAAGCATGGAAGAATTAAAGAGCGCAAGCCTAATTACAAATACTCTACCTCAGCTACCTTCAAACACGACTTGTTGTACATAATTATTATTTTATTATTATTATTATTATTATTATTATTATTATTATTATTATTATATATTCCAGACGACTGAGAATCGGGGAAATATACTCTAAGTCCCGTCCCAATCATCGGGAATGATACATTACTTGTTAAATGAAGCATAGTACTGAAAATTAAAGAGATTCGCAATTATTAAAGGCGGCGTCAACCGTCTGGCACTGCTGAGAGAGAGAGAGAGAGAGGTTAATCAATATTACAAATAACAAAAAGATATATATATATATATATATATATATATATATATATATATATATATATATATGAAGTCACAAATATCTTTCAATACTGAATTCACTATATTTTGGGATAACTTTTGCTTGATATAAGCTATTCCTAAGGTGCAGTGAATTTACATTAAACAATTATTCGTAGCTTAATATTTGTAAATATATATATATATATATATATATATATATATATATATATATACATATATATATATATACATACACAAAATATATACATATATGATTGATAAGAAACACAAAAGTTATATATATATAAAATTCATATATATATATATATATATATATATATATATATATATATATGATTATAATCACTTACAAGCACATTAATTCATTTATCACACAATACCTTAGCCAATGGCTTAGAAATAAAGTCGAAACGGTCAGGCCTACAGCCGTCTCTTATTTTTCACCTGGTGGTAATGTATGTATATATATATATATATATATATATATATATATATATATACTGACCATAAACGCGTTAAAAATACTCCACGTATGATTCACTCGTACGTACACTATGTGAGCGCGCTTTGCAACTCCCCCTCCCCTTCCCAACCCACAAACCCTCCCCACCCGCCCCCCCAACACAGAAGTTATCTTTCGGCCTGGCAAAAATTTGCGAGCAAATGTTTGCTCGCAGCTCTGTGCAGGTGCGAAGTGCAGCACTTTAGCCGCCATGAGGCCCCAACTACAACAAAACGCCATTACTATTCTGTTGGCATCGATTTGCGTTGACAACTGATCTCTCTTTCCAGCTCTCTCTCTCTAATCCATTCTCTCTCTTCTTTTCCAGCAGAAATATAAATCCAAACTTCTCTTTTATATACTTTTTCTGTACACACATATATATATATACTTTATATATATATATATATATATATATATATATATATATATATAATATATATATATATATATGTGTGTGTGTGTAAGGTGTGTGTGTGTGTGTACACATACACACACAAACCTCCAATAACAAAAACCCATTGAAACCCACGAAAATCCCAGTATTTTGGATTATAAAGGTACTTCATCTCAGAAACCAGCACCTTGAGAGAGAGAGAGAGAGAGAGAGAGAGAGAGAGAGAGAGAGAGAGAGAGAGAGAGAGAGAGGCAGGGGAGTTCCACATTGTTTGCGCATTCTTTATGCAATCCTTATTCTTCCCCTTCCCCTTACAAGAGGGGGTATGTTTAACTTGTTCCATAACCCCTGGATTCTTTTTCCTTTTCTGCACCCTCAGGTACCGGTATATATCTGTTATTTACAGACAACTTCTCTTTTCTTCATTTCCACACCTTCCTCCCCCCAGTTCTTCCCTCCCCCACCTCGTCCACCCTCCTCCTATTTCCAGCCAAACATTCCTCTCCTCACTCCTCACCCTTCCTGCCACCTCCTCCTCCTCCTCCTCCTGTTCCTCACTCTCTCTCTCCCTCTCTCTCTCTCTCTCTCTCGAGTCCGGTTAGCAATGAGCTGCAACACACTCAATTCGACTACTGCCGTCCCCCCCTCGCCCTCGCTCTCTCTCCCTCTCTCTCTCTTTGCCTCCCACTCTCGCCTCTCTTTCTCTCAGCCACACCCCCGACACCCCCTGCATGACTCATACCTGCTCATGCTTTCCTTCTCTCTCTCTCTCTCTCTCTCTCTCTCTCTCTCTCTCTCTCTCTCTCTCTCTCTTTCCTTCCTTCCTCTTCCTCCACCTCAGTCATCTCCAAAGTGTATAGCCGAGGGGCCGGCCTTGAATTTACTACCATCGGCGATGTTCATTTAACTACTCTCTCCTTTGCCGAAGAGTCTCTCTCTCTCTCTCTCTCTCTCTCTCTCTCTCTCTCTCACGCCCCTGTCGATGCGTGCGATGATGCTGATTCCAGCGACTTTCAACCCTTCAGAGTTTTCATGCATTTTTAATTCGTGTTCCGATCTCCCCTTTTTCCATCTCCTCTCGCCACCACTCTGACTTCCACCACTAGCTCTCTCTCTCTCTCTCTCTCTCTCTCTCTCTCTCTCTCTCTCTCTCTCTCTCTCTGTGTGTGTGTGAGTACAAGCCCAACCTTCACCCGTTCCCACAACAATTCACCTTCTCTTCATGAACTTAATTTCAGCCGATAATATAAAACCGCACAATAGTAATTTCATACAGTTTCGTGTCCGTCTAAGAGACTTAGACGCACGCAATCTCTCTCTCTCTCTCTCTCTCTCTCTCTCTCTCTCTCTCTCTCTCTACTGCCAAAGCGCGATATATCGCCATGTATCTACCGTCATGCACAAGGTGAGTGAACACCATTATTGCACCCCAGAGCTTCTCAATCCCCTCCTTTGTCTTGTCTGTTCGTGTGTTCCTTTATGTCCGTAACGTTTTCAGGACACAAATGTCCCTGTCTCTCCACAGGTAGAAGCACGGATTGGACGTAGGTGTGTGTCTGTTTCAATGCTTTCCTGTCTCAAGCACAGTTTTCGTCTAATATTCTGTCTATGCTTTGATAACTTATCATTTTTGTACATATATTCTGTCCTTTTTCTCAAGCATGGATTTTGCTTTCAAGGCATAGATGTGCGTCTGCTTTCTTTGCTTGCCTGTCTAAAGCACAGTCTCCGTCTAATATTCTGTCTACCCTTTGATAACTTATCATTTTTGTACATATTTTCTGTCCTTTTTCCTCAAGCATAGAATTTGCTTTCATGGCATAGATGTGTGTCTGCTTTCTTTGCTTGCCTGTCCAAAGCACAGTTCCCGTCTACGAGTCTGTCTGTCCTTAGCTTCCTCAACATTTCCACAACATATTTTCTCTCCTTTTAAGTCCAATGAATACGTTTTGCCTCCATGGCTATATACCTTTACGCCTCTCTCTCTCTGAGTCATAAATCCTCTCTGCATGGCTGTCCCTCTGTTCGTCTCGATAATGGCGATTTTTTTGTGTTTTTTTTTTTTTAAAGGATACGAATTTCCTCCTTCCCTTTACTCGACTGAAAGAGAGACAGTGCTTCTTCAGCGTTCCTCTCTCTCTCTCTCTCTCTCTCTCTCTCTCTCTCTCTCTCTCTCTCTCTCGTGTGCCTGGGCCACAGACGGTGCTAACGCCCAGAATCCTAAATAGAAAAATCGCTGTCTCGCCCGCGAGACCTGTCCATCTATCGCGGTAAATTATTACACCATAGGAACGATAATGGCTCCTGCCCAATCAGCCACGCTGATTCGCCTAGTCAGAGAGAGAGAGAGAGAGAGAGAGAGAGAGAGAGAGAGAGAGAGAGAGAGAGAGAGAGAGAAAGAGAGACTTCCTTGTTTACTCTATTAGTTATTTATTATGCAGCAGAGAAACAGTCTGAGTTATTGCCTTGTAAATTACAGAGACATGCAAATACAGAGAGAGAGAGAGAGAGAGAGAGAGAGAGAGAGAGAGAGAGAGAGAGAGAGAGAGAGAGAATATCTCGTACATTTGTTATGCCACCTATCCGACGCCCGCTCACACCCGAAGTGCGCATAAAAAAAAAGCCTATAGCGATTTTATCCGCTGTCGCGTGACGCCTGATCCTGCCAAGGTGAGGTGAGGTCGCCTCAGATTGCGAACGAATTCAACGATGAATGGCACTGTCACAAAGGCGTACGAGAGCGCCCACCCCCCCCCAAACAAGTTAAATTTGACATGAGAGTGGAGCTGAAATCAACTGAAATAATAATAATAATAATAATAATAATTAATAATAATAATAATAATAATAATAATAATATAGTAAATATTTTATTAATTTTAATAGTAATATATCTACTATATTAATTTTTAATAATTGTTTTTCAAAAATAATAATAATATGTTACATTTTAGTTTCTGTAAAAGAAAACTATTAATAATAATAAAATCCAATAATAATAATAATAATAATATATTAATAATAACAACGTTATTTAACATAAATATTTTGCTGTGGTTTATTTTACATAGTAATATATTACTATATTACTGTGGATTTTTATTACACAAATTGTTTTTCACAAAATTGTGAATCTCTTTTCAATAATAATAAACTTTATTTCGGCTCAGGGTCGTTTACATGGAATATACAAATACAATACACACAATCTAGATACATAAGGTAACATGATAAAATTAATTATCGGCAGTATCTATTGTGCTGAATTTGTCTGTCCGTCCGCACTTTAGTCTGTCCGCACTTTTTTCTGTCCGCACTTTTTCCTGCCCACCCTCAGATCTTAAAAACTACTGAGGCAAGAGGGCTGCAAATTGGTATGCTGATCATCCACCCTCCAATCATCAAACATACCACATTGCAGCTCTGTAGCCTCAAAAGTTTTTATTTTATTTAAGGTTAACTTAACCATAATCGTGTTTCTGGCAACGATATAGGATACGCCACCACCGGTCCGTGGTGGTTAAAGATTCATAGTCCGCGGCTAATGCAGCATTATAGCGAGACCAAAGAAAGATAGACCTGTTTACGGTGGAATTGATTACACGCTGTAGCGGCTGTACAGAAAACTCGATTGCGCCGAAGAAACTTCGGCGAATTTTTTACTAGTTAACATGGATTCCGAAACGCGAAAATTCCAAGTCGGGAATTGGCTCTTACCTTCCAAACGCCGAAGCTTTAAAGAGGAGAGGATTAATAAAGATTCCGGAGATGAATCTTGAATAAAATACCGTCTCTCAACACGACAGAGCCGTGGGGAATGGGGGGCGGGGAGGGGGGCGGGATCTCCCTAAGAGAAGGTAATTGAAAAGGGGTGAGAGATATCCTAGAGTTATATGGAGAGAGAGAGAGAGAGAGAGATAGAGCTAAACCCCTCTTTTCTATGCGAAGAAATATTTCAGAGAAATGAAATAAGAGAGAGAGAGAGAGAGAGAGTCAAAACCCTCCATTCCATATGAAGAAATATTGCAGAGAAATGAAACAAAATTGAGAGAGAGAGAGAGAGAGAGAGAGAGAGAGAGAGAGAGAGAGAGAGAGAGAGAGAGAGAGAAACTATTGTGAAAGAGGCAGAGAAATGAAACAAAGTTGAGAGAGAGAGAGAGAGAGAGAGCTAAAACCCTCTACTCCATGCGAAGAAATATTTCAGTCCTGGACTGTTTTATTACACGCGGAAATTACATTAGGAAACATTCTAAATAAATTCCGTATGCCTCATATTTATGAGTTAACATCTAATCATCATAAATATTACTTTATCATAACAAAAACTTTATTCCCAACATAACCTCAGATGCGTCAGGATGCTACGCAATTCGATAGGAACATGTCGCAAAAATGAGTGAATACACACACATATACATATATATACAGTGTATATGTATACCCACACAGAAACATATAGATATATACATATATAAATATACAGTATAAACATACATACATTTAAATAAGCGATACTGTAAAATAATCCCCCGGCAACGCATTGCAAAAAAGGTCTGCATTGTCTGAATAAGCAAATATGCAAACTGTAAAAACTCCTCGCGTAATCTCATGATCTAAATGAAATGGCAACGTTGAATATTCTATCAAATGAATGCAGGAATATGCAAACAAGAATGATTAACAATCAAGCAACATGAAAGCGGAGAGGGGGGAGGGGGAGGGGGGGGGGGGTGGGGAGTTTCGGTGATTTTACAGCAAGAAATGAAATAAACTTTCGTCTCCATTACGGTGAAGTATTGTGCGTAAAATACTGAAACGAAATTGCTCCTATGAGTGCTATGTGAACAGATATTATTTTTACTTGAGACACATACACATACACACGCACACTTACATACATGCATAAATAATAAAAATATATATATATTATATAATAATTATATATATAAAAATGAGTGTTTCATAAGTATGTACATATATACTGTATATATATATATATATATATATATATATATATATATATATATATATATATATATATATATATATCTATATATATACACACACCTACATAAACACTAATTTTCACACTAGCAAATAATATATATATATATATATATATATATATATATATATATATTATTATTATATATATCTATATTTATATATACACACACACACACATATATATATATATATATATATATATATATATATATATATGTATACACACATGTGTGTGTGTGTGTGTGTGTACAGTTCTCATGTGCACTACCTAGCTATTTAAAAATAACTGGAATTCAATCTCCATTCCACGTATTTGGATAAAGCGCAATTTCGAATTCAAGTTCTGCTAAAGTTGCTTCACTGCATAGCTGCATACATAATTATCCTTGGCGAAATTGGGAGATCTAATTACCAAGAAATGTAATTAACACTTGTACAGCGACTTTTCTACGGAGAGCAGGAACGTATCCCGTAATTTATACATAGAAAACAGACGAATTCAAAGCCGCGAAATAAAAACGTGACATTTGTTTGAAAATGTCCGAACTGTCTTTTACAACATTTCTCAATATTTATTTTTTCAAACCAAGGGATAAACGCAATCGCGTGCGTAGGCTACAAGAGAGAGAGAGAGAGAGAGAGAGAGAGAGAGAGAGAGAGAGAGAAGAGAGAGACCAGAGGTATGTTTATAACTTAGACCTCTTTTTTTCCCTCTCCGTTCGTATGAATAATTCCTTGTCCCAGAAAGCCGAGACGGCTTCTTCTGCCGTGGATATTATGTACACTACCTGGTTCTCGAGCCGAGTACAGCGACTACGAATCAATCAATACAACGAACGGGTCGTGCCATCGCCTTGCACGATCCAAAGGAATTTTCAAAGGGGGCGCCTGGGAGCGCGCGGATAAACGCAAGGGGTCTAAGGACACGCTAGAGATATCACGCGCGCACATACACACACACATACACACACACACGCACAAGCACATACAACGTGTTTTCTTTTGTGCTCTTCACAAACGTGAAAGGACTAGTTTTTTTTAAAGCACTAGTTTTTAAAGCACTAGTTTTTTGAAAGCACTAGTTTTTTAAAACACTAGTTTTTTAAAGAACTAGTTTTTAAAAGCACCTTATTTTGAAAGCACTAGTTTTTAAGCACTAGTTTATTTGAAAGCACTAGTTTTTTTAAAGTACTAGTTTTTTAACCACTTTTTTTTAAGGCAATAGATCTTTTGAAAGCACTAGTTTTTTAAAGCACTAGTTTTTATGAAAGCACTAATTTTTTTAAAGCACTAGTTTTTTAAAAACACTATTTTCTTATAGAACAATTTTTTTTTAAAGCAATGGTTTTTTCTTAAAGAAACCACCAGTTTTTTCGAAAGCACTAGTGTTTTTGAAAGCCCTAGTTTTTTAGTTAAATTTTTTCTTCAAACTTTCCCTGAGTATATATCATTTATGATTGATTCTCAGCAATTTCTATATTCACACACAAACACACACAAACACACACACACACATACACCATCTGTTTTGCTTTCACGCTGCTCACAAACATAAAAACACCAGTTTCTTTTTATCAAAATTTTCTTCAAACATTCCTTGAGCATCTATATATCATCTACAACTGATATTCAGGAATTTGTATCATCATCACTACTAAGAGTTATTGCTGCTGTTCCTTCAGTTATAATGTCATTTCAATAACTTTCAATAATTGTGCTTGCAGAACGAATAAAATTCAATTATTTATCTGCCCAAGAATGAGACAACATAAAATAGGAAGTGAAAGGAAAACAAGCAAAAAATGCGCCGAAGTTTCTTCGGTGCAATCGAGTTTTCTGTACCTCGTATAATCAAGGCCATCGAAAATAGGTCCATCTTTCGGTGGTCTCGGTGTAATGGTGTATGAGCCGCGGCCCAAGAAACTTTCAGCTACGTCGGGATGGTGGTCTGTCCTATAGCGCTGCCAGACGCACGATCATGGCTAATTTTAACCTTAAATAAAATAAAAACTACTTAGGCTAGAAGGTTGCAATTCGGTATGTTTGATGACTGGAGGGTGAATGATCAACATATCAATTTGCAGCCCTCTAGCCTCAGCAGTTTTTAAGATCTGAGGGCGGACAGAAAAAGTGCGGACGGATTTTCACGGGGGGGGGGAATTGTCACCAAGGACTTTTAGTATTAAATGCATATTATTTGGAATGCACAGACAATTTTGGAAAGGGGGTGAAGGGGAATGACATTCTGACATATGGTGAAAGGGTACATGGCCCAAAAAAGGTTGAAAACCTATACAAACTATCTGTATCAACAGAGGCACAACAGGTTATGGCGGAACACGACTTAGCGCCACTGTACGCCACCTTGAGCTGGATCGAGCAAAGAATGACGGCTCTGGAACATGAGAACATGCTCTGAATCTCTGGAAGACCAAGAGCATCTTTACCGTCTGACTCTGGGTCCCTCTGAGCAATCCATTCGGAAGCATAAACTCGATACCTGGATTTACCTGGGTAATGACACACCTCTCTCTCTCTCTCTCTCTCTCTCTCTCTCTCTCTCTCTCTCTCTCTCTCTCGAGCGTGGATAGATCACGTGCCGCCGGAAACAAAGAGGAAAGAAAGGAGGGTCCGAAGTTAAAGGAGAGGAGCAAGAAGCGCTGATCAGAATGGACTAAACACTGTACCCTAATTGGTAAGGATCAGCTGTGTGTCTCATCAGTGGAAATCTAAAAAAGGAACAGCGAAAATTTTCTTGGGTACATGCTTCAAACTCTTGGTGTGAAAACGGCATATGAATCCATTGTTTTTCCTAATTCAATGTTCCATCCTTAAAAACGTACTGTATACATATATATATATATGTATATATGTGTGTGTGCGTGTATATATAAAACAATAAAATACAATAGCAAGTGCTATAATTCACCAACCCCTACACCAGAGGCCAAAGCCCAAATTGCGGCAGGGACATTATAATACCCATAACGCCCACGAGGTTCGACTATGGGGCTTTTCTCTTCCGTAATTAAAATGTAAATGGCATTCACAACGCCATTCCATATATCATACTATAGTATTCAGCCCAATGGTAAACAGTATTTTGAAGTCCTCACTTTTTTTGGGGGGGCGGGTTGCTGGTGTCTCCCCTGGGGAGGTGGGGATGTTCTGGGGAGACTGGGGTAGGGGAAGAAGGGGGGAGGTCACGGCAAACTTAATGAAGGCGGAAGGTTCGTTTGGAAAACTCTGAGAACGGCGAATGAATATTTCCGGAGAGTTCAGTTACCGTAATTGAATTGAATGGTCACCCGGAATAGAAAGCTTAAACTTGAGTTGAAACTTTCGCCGTTCCTTTCAGAAAGTGGCCCATCTGACTCCCCGACGATGGCAATGAATGGCCTCTTGTTTCTATGCAAAGCATTTTCAGATTAATTCCAATAGTGCGTTGTTGTTTTCGTTATGATCGAGTCCTTGTTTGGTATATCTTAGTTTAGAAGTGTTACACTTCAGTGTGAGATCATGAATAATATTTTCCTGGCGTCAGTCAAACCCTAAGTTTGACTGACCATCACATTTTGGTGGTCACAAAAGTACTATTTCCATATGGACACAATTTAAACAAAATAAAAAGCTTTATTGGTGTCACAAAAAACCCAAGTTTAACTGACCACCACATTTTGGTGGTCACAAAAGTACTATTTCCATATGTACACAATTTAAACAAAATAACAAGCTTAACTGACGTCACAAAAAAAAACCCAAGTTTAACTGACCACCGCATTTAGGTGGTCAAAAAAGTACTATTTGCCCAGCTACACAATTTAAACAAAATAAAAAGCTTCACTGATTCATTCCTTTCTAGGAAATAACACTCAATTTCCGCTGGGGGACAGACACACAAAACTGCTAAAATTCTCTCTGGCATTGAAGCCTCGACTCTTTCGATTAGACCCGAGATAGATGGTTCCATTACGACAGTGCATCGAACTTCAATACCACTCCGTGTGGCATGATTTAGTCAGCCAATAAAGACCAGCAACTAATGTTCCCAGGGGGTCTCGTGAGAAAAACGCAAATGAACTTCATTCCGTGGCTGGGGAAACTTGAATTTGTCGTGTGGTTTTCTCTCGGCTGGTGGACTGAACGGAAAAACGTCTGGCGTAATTAATATCTGTGCGGACGTGTAGCACCATATATTAACAGAGCGACCTGTAGTTAAGATAATCTAATACAGTAATTTGTGGTTCGCATTTTAAGCATTTAAAGACGAATAATCATTAGGATGCTCAAAATCATGTCTAAGACTTTAAACCCTTTAAAAAGACATAATCCTTAGGCTGCTGAAAATCATGTCTAGACTTTAAACCCTTTAAAAAGACGTAATTATTAGGATGCTGAAAATCATGTCTAGACTTTAAACCCTTTAAAAAGACATAATCCTCAGGCTGCTTGAAATCATGTCCAGACTTTAAACCCTTTAAAAAGACATAATCTTTAGGCTGCTTGAAATCATGTCTAGACTTTCAACCCTTTAAAAAGACATAATCATCAGGATGTTTGAAATCATAAATGTGCTCCAGAACCTTTCAAATCCCGGATAACATAAAGACAGGGCGTACAAGGGCGGAACCCTCTACAGAATGTGTATCAGAACGTTGCGAATCCTAGAAACAATTCAAGCAGCTATGCATCATAGACGAAACAGACTCTTTTAAGCCATAAAACAAAGTACAGCCTTTTAAATCGCAGAATAAAACGAACTTATGACATTCCAATTCACGGGAAAACATCGAATCCTTTAACCAAAACTTTAAATCGGGGAGGTTTTCACCGCTTTTTAAATCATTTTAAGCATCGAGGCCTTTTAAATCACCATGGAAATTAAAGCAATTGAAAATATCTACCTCCCTGAATAGCAGAAAGCAAGACACGTTCATCAAATCCTAGAACACAGAACACTTTTTGGTTACAGAAAATCAGCAGAGTCCTTTAAATCATAAGCATATGGAACCTGTAAAACAAGAGGAAAAATACCAGGATATCAGCAAACCCCCGTAAATCATATAGACTCACAAGAGAAAAACACACCAGACCCCTTTAAATCATACAGAGTCACAAGAGAAAAACACACCAGACCCCTTTAAATCATATAGAGTCACAAGAGAAAAACATACCAGACCCATTTAAATCATAGTCACAAGAGAAATAATACTGCAGACCCCTTTAAATCATACAGTCACAAAGAGAAAAACACAGCAGACCCCTTTAAATCATACAGTCACAAAGAGAAAATCACAGCAGACCCCTTTAGATCATATAGAGTCACAAGAGAAAAACACACCAGACCCCTTTAAATCATAGTCACAAGAGGAAAAAAAATATACTGAGACCCCTTTAAATCATATCGAGTCACAAGAAAAAAAAACACAGCAAACCCCTTTAAATCATATAGAGTCACAAGAGAAAAAAACACAGCAGACCCCTTTAAATCATAAGCACATGAAACCTGTATAACAAGAGGAAAAACATCAGGACATTTTAAATCAACCAAAAACACCACGAAATCACAGTCGAACATCAAACTCCAGCAAATCAGAGGAAGGATTCAAGAGCTCCCTTTCAATCATTGCAAGGTTGAAGCCGGCCTTTTTCAATGGCTTGTTCCGGAGCACATTGCAAACAGCTGAGGGGTAAAAAAGTGATGTGAATTTATTAGATCGGGAGCGTCCTTCTCTGAGGGAGGAATGTCTGTAAAAGGAACCGAATTTCCATGAATAAATTATGTAAATGCTATTGATTTACGAGGAACAATATTCCATATTCACCCTTTATTCGACGTGGACAAAAACACAATTATCAACAACAGAAGTTGCTAAACTTAATTTTCATTTCTTAATTTTAATTTAATAATAATAATAATAATAATAATAATAATAATAATAATAATAATAATAATAATAATAATAATAATAATAATAATGTCATTGTAGATACATATTTCCACTGACATTATTGTTGAATTCTTCATCATTTCTGTGACTCACGCGATTATGAGAATTTAATAATAATAATAATAATAATAATAATAATAATAAGAAAACCACACCAACCGTAATGAAAACTATAAAAACACAACAATAAACAACAACAACATTAGCAACGACAAAGAACACTAACAATAACAACAAAAAATATATCAACAGTTATAATTCAGCCGGACAACAAACTCTACCAACGCCACGCACGCATTCCAGTACTCTAATTAATAAATTAAATCTAATTAACAACGGGCGACCTTATTAAAAACGAAGCTTAATGCGTGTATATATTCTGATAATGCTAATTTACCCGTCACGAATCAAAGGGGAAACTATATCAGTCAGCCTGTTGAATTATTCATATTTTTTTCCCCCACAGGAAAAAATGCCTTATAACTAAATTTCTCTTTCCACACGGCAATACTACGCTGTCATTGTGTAAATTAACAGAGTCTCCTCTCTCTCTCTCTCTCTCTCTCTCTCTCTCTCTCTAAACTAATATTACTGGACATGCGAGTTCTCAAAAATTATACCACTGCCTAGCTACACATCTCAATTATTAAGGTATGGCACAGCACAGAGAGAGAGAGAGAGGAGAGAGAGAGAGAGAGAGAGAGAGAGAGAGAGAGAGAGAGAGAGAGAGAGAGAGAGAGAGAGAGACTCTTTGAACGCTGGATCATTTTACGCTGAAATAGACAGTGAAATTTCAATAATACGCAGAATATTCACAGTCATAAATGGAGTCACTTGATAATTGAATTTAAAAAAACTATTTCTGGTGGAAATTATATTTCGTCTGTAATATCGCGACCCTTACATACATACATACGTACAGACAAACGTACACACACAAAGAGAGAGAGAGAGAGAGAGAGAGAGAGAGAGAGAGAAACGAAATGATACCAAAAATCATAATCAATTTTGCAAAACCTTAAAAGAATGATCAGCAATATACCGACGAAACTCAAGAGCTTTTAAACACAGTCCCGAGTTGAATGAATAAAGGAAACGGAAGAAGATATTCCAGGTTCCAGGTTCCAGGTTCCAGGTTCCAGGAAGGATGCGAGGAAGGGAAAAATCTTTTGATGCCCCTCCAAGATTAATGATGGGAGAGCGTTATCTCACAAGCCATCGCAAATGGAAAATTGTACGGTTGAGTTTTTAGTTTTCCGTAAAAGAAAACTATTGTGCCGGCTTTGTCCGTCCGCCCTCAGATCTTGAAAACTACAGAGGCTAGAGGGCTGCAATTTGGTATGTTGATCATCCACCCTCCAATCATCAAACATTCCAAATTGCAGCCCACTAACCTTAGTAGTTTTTATTTTATTTAAGGTTAAAGTTAGCCATAATCATACTTCTGGCAGCGCTATATAATGTACCACCAACATAAGCCACCAGCGGACCGCCGTGGCTGAGTTTCATGGGCCGCGGCTACGAGTTTTATGGGCCGTGGCTGAGGCCACCACCGGACAGAAAACTCGATTGCCCCGAAGAACACTTCGGCGCATTTTTCACTTGTTAATATTTGAAACTTCTTAACTTGTTAGGTGTTTTTTTTTTCCCTACCTCGCACCAGCCACACCTTTGCGCTTCGTCAAAAAAGGGGGTTTATTATACTGTAAGTTGTCCTCTATCTATCTATCTGTCTATCTATCTATCTATCTACCTTGTGCTCTATTAACTGGATATAAAAGAAATTAAGTACAGACTCTTCTTGATTTAAAGATAAACAGTTAACTCTATTCCTTTCATTTATTCACAGTTATTTTGAAATGTGAACATATTCTCATTCGTCCACATTGAAGTAATAATATATATATATATATATATATATATATATATATATATATATATATATATATATATATATATATATATATATATATATATATATATATATATATATATATATATATATATATATATATTATATATATATATATATATATATATATATATATATATATATATATATCTCACCGATTAACAAACCCCAAATCTGGACTGTGGAATGCAAGCACGCTCTACCAACATGCTCATATACAAGAAGGCCTTTTCTACGATTCCGTGAAACTTGAAGCTTTGGGCATAGGGCGTCTGAGTGACGGAGGTGCTATTATGCAGATGCAAGCACAATCGAGCAGTTGCGAGTTTGCAAAGCAAAGTTTTGCCAAGTCAGATATAGGGAAAGAACTTGCTGTATATACTGAAGAGAAGGTATTAATTGTTGACTGTTTTAAGGGTGAGAGCAAGCCTTGAATACCTTATTTTTTAAATTTTGTAATTCTGAAATACACTTTGAAATACAACTATAGCAAAATATTAATAATAATAATAATAATAATAATAATAATAATAACAACCAGAAAACCAAATAATAATAATAATAATAATAATAATAATAATAATAATATCATGAACTTCAGGCACACTAACAGATATCTATCTTGTATCTGTGTAGAATAAATAATAATAATAATAATAATAATAGCAATAACCAGAAAACCAAATAATAATAATAATAATAATAATAATAATAACATCGCCAACTTCAGGCAAACCAACAAACATTTTTATCTTGAACCTGCGTGGAATTACGTCCAACACTAGAAAATAACGCAATAACCACGAACCTTGAACTACAACTAACACCAATAAATCTGAAAAAAAAAGAAAAAAGAAAACCATTTGGTCATTACTACGCAGCGTCAAAAAGCCCTTCTCTACTTGGAAGAAAC
>NC_089771.1:32192883-32205383 GCF_040412425.1 Macrobrachium rosenbergii
TCGCTTTTTTTTTGCCTGATAAAAATGTTCTTAACTTGCTTTTTTTTTTTTTTTTGCCTGATAAAAATGTTCTTAACTTGCTTTTTTTTTTGCCTGATAAAAATGTTCTTAACTCGCTTTTTTTGCCTGATAAAAATGTTCTTAACTTGCTTTTTTAAGTGATAAAAATGTTCTAACTCGCTTTTTTGCCTGATGAAAATGTTCTTAACTAGCTTTTTTGCCCGATGAAAATGTTCTTAACTCGCTTTTTTGCCTGATAAAAATGTTCTTAACTTGCTTTTTCCCCCCTGATAAAAATGTTCTTATCTTCAAGTCATGAATTCTCCTATTGATTATTTTTTTTAAACCTTCCGTTCTTTGAAAAAAAGCTCCTTAGTCTTATTTCCCCTCGATGATTTATACATAATGGTATGTTCTGCCTCAGAACTAATCAATTTTCCTTCTTATTCATGTTCTCTTCTGTTACATCCTACCCTAAATCACGGGTCTATCGAATTCTCCTTGCTTTTTAATCATTTACTTACATTTTTACCTATTTATTAATGTTAATTTTCTTTTTTCTAGCAAGTAAGATCTCGTCTTTCTGTATTTCCCTTTACTTCTCTTATTTCTTTCTAATGAACACCAAAATCTTCTTTGGAGGCTTGAATTTCAAGTCAGTGGACCCTGTGAGTAGAATGAGTCTTAAAATGGAGAAGCAAATACACAGTTATGTATATGTACATATACATAACTGTGGATTTGTTTCTCCAATAATAATAATAATAATAATAATAATAATAATAATAATAATAATAATAATAATAATAATAATAATAATAATAATTTGGAAGCTCGAATCACAAGTCAATGGCCCCTGAGGGCTTGTCCCATACGAACAGGACTCATCTTCATGTAATAATAATAATAATAATAATAATAATAATAATAATAATAATAATAATTCAATTTTTATTCAATATTAGTCAATTTTCCTTTAGCCAAGACTTCACGCGAGAGGCATAATGAACTCCAGCGCGTTACAGTTATGTTGATTACGCATGAATTCCAACATGAAATGTGTACCCCTCCATTACAGTCAAGAAGACGCGAGAAAAATGGGACCTGGTCTACTCCATAAGCATAGAGCGGCCCTCTACGTTACGGCGTCAATTTAATGAGGACGGCACGCTATCTTTTGTTGGATGTTGGCACACACTCTCTCTCTCTCTCTCTCTCTCTCTCTCTCTCTCTCTCTCTCCTCTCGAATGAATAAAACCACTTCACAAATGACACTCCACAGATTGTACCTCTACTCGCCCGAATCTCTCAGACTACTTTCCCTTACTAATTCCTTTAGTGGCCACTATTCCCCGCAGGTTCAATGGCACTGCGGTGCTTTCTCTCTTTCGCTCGCTTTTTTTTCTTTTTTATTACAGTAATTCTCTCTGTCTGTCTGTCTGTCTCTCTCTCTCTCTCTCTCTCTCGCCAGCCAGCCAGCAAGCACTTTAAACTGTCATTTCTCTTTCTTTATTTCTTTCTCTCTCTCAATAGTCTGCAAGTGCTTCAAACTATCGTCTATTTTTTTCTACCGTATTCTCTCTCTCTCTCTCTCTCTCTCTCTCTCTCTCTCTCTCTCTCTCTCTCTCTCTCTCGCGAGCTGGCAAGTGCCTCAAACTATCCTCTATTCCATACTGTAAAGTCTCTCTCTCGCTCTATAACCAGCAAGTGCTTCAAGCTATCCTCTCTCTCTCTCTCTCTCTCTCTCTCTCTCTCTCTCTCTCTCTCTCTCTCTCTCTCCGTAACCAACAAGTGCCGCCACCTAACCTACCTGCTTCCCTCCCTCCTCTCCTCTCTCTCTCTCTCTCTCTCTCTCTCTCTCTCTCTCTCTCTCTCTCTCTCTTCCTTCCTCAAACATTAATGCGAGTCTGTAATGAATGGGAGTGACAGGGGTGGGTGGGGACTGCACGCCCATCCCGAAACCGCCCCCCCCCCTCCCTTCCTTCCCACCCATCCTCGTCAACTCTATAAACCTTATCTCATCAAAGCTTCCGCTCTCTGTTAAAGGCGAGACGAGATGCGGTGATGACCATATAAAATATTTATTATATTTATCATTATTGCCGTTATTATTAATTAGGTTCTGTCTATCTAATAACGTAATGGAAAAATAATCGAGTTTTCTGTACAGCGTAAAATTCTTTATGAAATTTTCAGCCGCGGCCCGTGAAACTTTCAGCCACGGTCCGGTTGTGGCTTGTGTTGTTGGTGCCTATGGCGGTGCCAAACGCACGATTATGACTAAATTTAACCTTAAAAAATATAAAACTACTGAGGTTAGAGGGCTGCAATTTGGTATGTTTGATGACTGGAGGGTGGATGATCAACGTGCCAATTTGCAGCCCTCTAGCCTCAGTAGTTTTTAAGGTCTGGGACGGACAGAAAAAGTGCGGACAGAAAAAAGTGCTGACAGAAAAAAGGCTGACAGAAAAAAGTGCAGACAGGAAAAAGTGCGGACAGAAAACAGCGCGGACAGAAAAAAGTGCTGACAGAAAAAGTGCTGACAGAAAAAGTGCGGACAGAAAAAAGTGCGGACAGAAAAAAGTGCGGACCGAAAAAAGTGCGGACAGAAAAAAGTGCGGACAGAAAAAAGTGCGGACAGAAAAAAGTGCGGACGGACAGACAAAGATTTCTGGTCTCTCTCGGTTATGAGCAAAGTGCATTAATCCTTTCCGGTGAAGTGACGAGGCATTTGCTCAATAATTCGAAAACCGATATAATTTTAATGGAAGAAAGACAATCAACCCAAATCGGATTCTAATTACTTATTATTCCACACCGGTAACTGACAATTACTACTGATTAATGTATACAGAGTTTACGAAGTGCGCATGTTTCATAGTGCAAATGAAAAGCAATGTTTATACAGACCATACACAGAGAGAGAGAGAGAGAGAGAGAGAGAGAGAGAGAGAGAGAGAGAGAGAGAGAGAGAGAGCCCTAGTGCAAAAAAAAACGCAATTGTTTATACACAGAGACAGAGAGACAGACAGAGAGAGAAACAGGGAGAGAGTGACAGAAAGAAATAGAGAGAGAGAGAGAGAGAGAGAGAGAGAGAGAGAGAGAGAGAGAGAGAGAGAGAGAGAGAACCCTAGCGCAAAAAAAACGCAATTGTTTATACACACACACACACACACAGAGAGAGAGAGAGAGAGAGAGAGAGAGAGAGAGAGAGAGAGAGAGAGAGAGAGAGAGAGAGAGAATCAGTCAAGATTTACGCGTTGTGACGTTTTTTGTCAAAATCGAGATTCACTTTCAAAGCGAATTCTGCCTGTGTCCACGACAGTGATGGAGGCCGAATGAGGTGAAACAAACAGCAATGGAAAACTAATTATGTTTTGATAAATGAAGCTGCAACACATTCTCTCTCCTCTCTCTCTCTCTCTCTCTCTCTCTCTCTCTCTCTCTCTCTCTCTCTCTCTCTAACATGCTACCGCAGTAATTAGCATGAAGTAAAAGAGTCAAACAGCGTCCGATTTGATACGGGTAATTACAATATACAAATCAAATATTGTACCTAGTTTAGATGCGCATATTCATGATCAAATTATAGAGTGACATTCAACATGAATTTATTTATATATATATATATATATATATATATATATATATATATATATATATATATATATATATATATATAATATATATTTATATATATATATATATATATATATATATATATATATATATATATATATATATATATATATATATATATTGCCTATTCCTTTTCCATTCAACAACTCTTCACAATATCTCGATTTATCTCTCCTTCTTCCTTCCAATAACATCCTTTATATAAACAATATGCATTAACAGTTAATGAATGAAAGTCAATAAAAATTGAGTGGCAAATTGAGAAAAGCCTTTCGAATTTCTCTTCCTGATTTTTTTTTTTTTTTAACAGATTCCTGAAAACTCTCGGGAGTCTGATATCTCTTTACTCTCCTAATCCTTGGACACAGATTGCGTCCAATTGCCTTTCGCAAAAAAATAGAAAAAAATAAAATAAAATAAAATAAAAAAAGACATCAACCATAAAAAATAACAAAATAAAATAAAAAAAAAAATAAAATAAAAATTTAATAAAAAAAATGGAAAAGACAGCAAACATCAATCATAAAAAATAAAAAATACAAAATTTAAAAAATATTCAAAAAAAAAAAACAAACATCCACCCCAAAACAAAACGGCAAATCAGAATGTCAAATATCGCTTCTCAGCCTGGCGATTATATACACGTTCAAGCTCAGAAAACAAGAATGGCAATCAGTAATTAACCCGTCAATAAAAGTCGGTGCCGTGCTACGTTCCCGTCCTCGAACCGTTTAATCGACTTGAAAAGGTCGAGTGTTATTTTCCCGTTTCTTTTCGCCTAATGAGAATTTGTATCACTTCGGCGAAACGACTGATTGGCACGGGAGCTTTCGTAAAAGTACATCCTTTTAGACGCGATAAAATGCGCAATGTCCCCAAACTAATGAACACTCGGTTCCGTGATAGTCATTAGTCATTCGACCGACGAAAGGACATACGAATATACCAGAGAGAGAGAGAGAGAGAGAGAGAGAGAGAGAGAGAGAGAGAGAGAGAGAGAGAGAGAGAGAGAGAGAGAGAGAGAGTATACTGAAATCTTCAGAGTAAAGTATTGTTCCACTGCCATTTTTAAATGCCGAGGAGAGGACATACAAATATACCACGAGAGAGAGAGAGAGAGAGAGAGAGAGAGAGAGTATACTGAAATCCCCAGAGTAAAGTATTGCTCAACTGTCATTTTCAAATACCGAAGACAGATTATACAAACATACCCAGAGAGAGAGAGAGAGAGAGAGAGAGAGAGAGAGAGAGAGAGAGAGAGAGAGAGAGAGAGAGAGAGAGTATAATAAAAACCACCGGGCAAAGTATTGTTTAACTACCATTTTTAATTACCGAAGAAAGGGCATACGAATACACTACGAGAGAGAGAGAGAGAGAGAGAGAGAGAGAGAGAGAGAGAGAGAGAGAGAGAGCGTACTGCAATAAAAACCACTGGGCAAAGTATTGCTCAACAACCATTTTCAGTTACTGAAGAAAGAACATACAAACAGAGAGAGAGAGAGAGAGAGAGAGAGAGAGAGAGAGAGAGAGAGAGAGTACTGAATCCACACAGTATTGCTCAACAACCATTTTCAGTTACTGAAATCCACAGATTAAAGTATTGTTCTCTACTTCCATTTTCAATATTTCCTATCGCGAAAGTTATGAACACCAGCCCTCGAAACAATCCCATTCAATATCTAGAATCAATTTTTTTTTTTTTTTTTTTTTGTCAAAACCTTCCCAATACCTTGAGTGAGTTTTTCTTTTTCTGCAACGCCGCGCGATATTGATAAGTTGCGACAATATTGCATATTGCTTCGGGGAGAGCTCAAACGCTCCTGTGATCGAAGCGGACGGACGAGACGTTAAAACTCTTTCAGATGTTATTATGTATGTCTGTTGTCCATTTTTTTTTTTATTCCTTCGATGATGATTTTTTTTTGTCTGTTTCTCTGAGAAGAATTTTTGTCTATCTGACAAAGAGGTTTTTGAAAAGTTTATACTATATCTATACAATGTTTCTTTTATTTATATTTTATCTATACAATGTGTCTTTTATTTATATTGTATGTTTAAATTTCTTTTACTTATATTGTAGCTATATAATGTCTATTTTATTTCCACTGTATCCATATAATGTTTTTTTTTAATTATACTGTATCTATGCAATGTTTCTTTTACTTATATTTTATCTATATAATGTTTCTTTTGCTTATATTGTATCTATATGTTTCTTTTATTTATACTGTATCTATAAACTTTTTATACTTATACACTATCTATACACTATTTCTTTTACTTACATTGTATCTTACATAATGTTTCTTTTACTTACACTGTATCTTTATAATGTTTCTTTCATTTACACTATATCTATATAATGTCTGGGAAGCCTATATCTGTCACTATAACTACTTTCCCAAACTATAAAGTTAAATTTGGGAAGAATAAAAATTACATTAGGCTTGTTCAATTTGTTACAACAATAACACTTAAATAGCATGGTAAAAAAATTCATAAAAAAATATTTATATATATAAAATTCTTTTCATCTAAGATTACAAGAATATAAAAATTTCTGAGTCAAATGAAAAAAAAAATCTCCAAAACCCAACACATGTTATAATTACAAATCAAATATTTTTAGGTCAAAAAAAAAAAAAGAGTACACAGGCCACCAAATGAATGTTATAATTACAAATACGCCACAAAAGACACCGCGAGTTAAAAATCAGTGATCAAAAGTCAAGATCACAAAAAGATCAACAAAATGAACCAGTCCAAAAAATCAGGAATAAAAGAATCAACATCAAAGGATTCGAGCGGATGAATATCACCCCTTTCAATGGGTGCGTTCTCTCTCTCTTTTTCTGACTTGTTAATAATCAAACTATTCTAAGGCTATTCAAAAGATGCTGAGAGAGAGAGAGAGAGAGAGAGAGAGAGAGACATGTTTTGCATGAACTTACTATTGATCGCTCATTACAGCATTACATATTTACCAAAAACTGATGGGGAAAATGAGAGAGAGAGAGAGAGAGAGAGAGAGAGAGAGAGAAATACATACTGTTATATATTCCATAAAACTACCTTTCATTCCTCATCACAACATTACTTAAAAGAAAACTGAGAGAGAGAGAGAGAGAGAGAGAGAGTATTGGTGATGGTCCACAAATCCGCTGAATCAGAACTCTACTCACTCATCTCCGCACGAAAGAATTTCTCGACGAAGCGAGGGATGAAGAATGAAGAGATGAATGGATGATGACTGAAATATTATTTCATTTTTTCCCCCCTTTCTCTGAAATTACTGTTATGCACTTTGTTACGGCGATGTATTAATGTATGCATGTGTTTAACAACGATCATGTGCCTGTATACGTGACTATAAACTGGTACGTATCATTTGTATAAGATAAAAATGAATACATGGATACGTATACATAGATGCATATATATATGTGTGTGTGTATTTATTTATGTGTATATGAATGTAGACACGTTTATCTCATGTATGTACCAGTATATAGGGACTTGTATATATATACCTGTTTATATATATATAAATGAACGTGCAACATAAACCCAGCCATTAAATGAAAAAAAAAATAATGGAACCGCTTGCAGCCAAATCCGTTGAAAGCGGAAATGAAAACTCACATCACGGGAAAAAGATTATTTGTCTTGAAATTTATGCTCTTCACGCGCATACAAAATGAGAGAGAGAGAGAGAGAGAGAGAGAGAGAGTAAATGCAAATTCTCGGTAAATAAAAGACATATTTACACTTCAACATCTGGACGAATTAGGACATTTTTTTATTTTATCATAACTCAAATATGTTTTAATGACGTTCCTGATTGAATCACAAGTTCATTAGCGCTGCTCATAATGAAAAGAAATACAGAAATTACACATTCAAAGCGTATTTACATATGAACTGGTGATTTCATTATGCATTCTATTCCAGTTTTAATAAATTAACATAACAACTTTGTTCATAACAACTGTATATATATATATATATATATACTATATATATATATATATATATATACATATATATACATATATATATATATATATATATATATATATATATATATATATATATATATATATATATATATATATATGGAATTGTACAGGTGTGGAATTTATTCAGCCAATTCTAAAAGCACAATCGAACAGTTCATTCCCCGAAACGATTCTCGTTGAGAGAGAGAGAGAGAGAGAGAGAGAGAGAGAGTAAGAATTCTTTCTCCGGGCATTAGGCAATCATTTGGGCTCGTTCCGCCATTAAATCTTCAGGCAATTGGAAGCATTTATCTCTCTCTCTCTCTCTCTCTCCTGCATCCTTGTATACTGTTTTTTCAAAATAAAAAAAATATATAGAAATCAAAGTTCTGTCTTTCAAACTCTCTCTCTCTCTCTCTCTCTGTCTACCTCAGGATATCTCTCTCTCTCTCTCTCTTCTCTCTCTCTGAAAGGAGATGAAATGACAGCAAAACTGTCGAACGACTCAAAGTATAGAAAATATACTTCGGTAGCTTTGACGCCACACAACATGTGGGTGACGTGTGTTGAGAACAGAAATGTGTTGAGAGAGAGAGAGAGAGAGAGAGAGAGAGAGAGAGTTGTTTTTCCGTTCCATGGAAGGTTTTGATAACGGCCGAGTTGAAAGGATTTTTTTTTTTTTTTTAGTCATGTCCGCAGAGATTTTTCCAGTCTGTAGTTCGTCTCCATTTTTTCCTTGAACGCCAAAAATAAATGTAGGAAAATTACACTAAATATCAAAGACTTGATTGAAAATATCATAAACATCTACTTGAAATACTCTTTTCATTTACAACTTCATAAAAAAAAAACTCGAAATAATGATAACAATGAATTTTCGAAATTCCTACTTCGAGAAAATCAAAATCACCTCTATTTCTTTCCTAAATACAATTTCTTTTTTTTTTTCTTTATGTGGAACCCAATGGGACGGCCGACCTTTCCAGTCGGGATTGAACGAAAAAAAAAAAAAAGATTAACGAAAACACAGGACAAGAAAAAAGGTTAACGAAAAAGAACAAAAAAAAGATAAACGAAAAATGAACAAAAAAATTAACGAAAAAGAACGAAAAAAAAGATTAACGAAAAAGAACGGGAAAAATTATTAACGAAATATAACGGGAAAATATATTAAGGAAAAAGAACGAAAAAAAAGATTAACGAAAAAGAACGGGAGGAAAGATTAACGCAAAAGAACGAAAAAAAATAACGAAAAAAAGGAAAATACAGATTAATGAAGAAGAACGAAAAAAATAGACTAACGAAAAAGGACAAAAAAAAAAAAGATTAACGAAAGAGGACCAAAAAAAGAAAGATTAACGAAAAAGAAAAAAAAATGATTAACGAAAAAGAAAAAAAAGATTAACGAAAAAGAATGACAAAAAAAAAAAAGAAGAAAAGAGAGAATAAGGCCTAACCCCAAACTGACAGCCTGGCCACTTGAGACGGAAGGTTATAGGAATTCGGGAAGACACATAAGGCATTTATGTTACCCACTGATTAGTTCTCCAATTTTTTTATTGTGTTTTTATTTTTATTTATTTCTATTTTGAAATTTATCGAAGTGTGAGATCTAAAATTATGATTTTTTCAACGTACACACTCCACATTCTATTCAATATCATCGTTATTATTGTAATTATGATTATTATTCATAATTTTCATTTATGTTAATGAAAAAGCCAAGATGGCGGTCATCTCTCCTCGGTAGCTTCTATTGATCAAAATGTCCACATGAACAAGGCGATAATAATAATAATAATAATAATAATAATAATAATAATAATAATAATAATAATAATAATAATAATAATAATAATAATAGCTTCTATTGATCAAAATGTCCACATGAAAAGATAATAATAATAATAATAATAATAATAATAATAATAATAATAATAATAATAATAATAATAATAATAACTGTTCAATTTTCTCTATATTTACATCTTCTCTCACAGCAGCTCATTTCAAAGACAAAAAACGAAAACGAAAAATTAAAAATCTTCAGTGAAATCTAGATAGAAATGTAAAATAGGAAAAATGAAAACAGCCACTGAACGAACAAGTAAAGACAAAAATCGATAAACAAGAAAAACCAGGAACGCCTGACAAATCAAATAGATAAAGAACTCGACCTGCGGCGGAATCTACAGGGCTATGGATTTTAAAACTCGTTTCTCAAACCGTCAGATACTCTCTCTCTCTCTCTCTCTCTCTCTCTCTCTCTCTCTCTCTCTCTCTCTCTCTCTCTCTCTCTCAGTAGCTTTACAGGCCTCTCTCTATCTATATATAAAAATATAGCTTTAAAGAGCTCTCTCCCTCTCTGTAGCTTTATAGACCTCTCTCTCCACTCTCTCTCTCTCTCTCTTTGTAGCTTTACAGACCTCTCTGTCTCTCTATCTCTCTCTCTCTCTCTTTGTAGCTTTACAGACCTCTCTGTCTCTCTATCTCTCTCTCTCTCTCTTTGTAGCTTTACAGACCTCTCTGTCTCTCTATCTCTCTCTCTCTCTTTGTAGCTTTACAGACCTCTCTCTCTCTCTCTCTCTCTCTCTCTCTCTCTCTCTCTCTCTCTCTCTGTAGCTTTACAGACACCTCTCTCTCTCTCTCTCTCTCTCTCTCTCTCTCTCTCTCTCTCTCTCTCTCTCTCTCACTTCCGTGGCCCGAGGCCATTAAGGTCTATGGTGCAGGATTTCAGAGGCGAGAGACTGACCCACAATATCGTGTGAATCGGCGACGATGTCTTTTTAAAGGTTCAGGGGACGAGATATTGTGGCCTGGGAGGCTAACATTACATACGCACATACGTACATACACACATACATACACACATACGCACACGGAAATACACACCCGTGACAAATGATGGTTATGCATAAAATGCTGAAGAGGCAAGGATTATAATAAACAGGGTCAAATATTCATTGCGATAAAAGAATGAGTAATATGTATATGTATATATATATATATATATATATATATATATATATATATATATATATATATATATATATATATATATATATATATATATAAGTACCATATAACCCATAATTCTGTTACAATATGCACATAACATCCTATACACAAATCATAAAAGAGCAGCTCAGTACGTGCATAAATATATCAAGATAACATAATCTGCCCACCATAAATAAAGTTGAAAGGAGAAAGTATTTATATATATATATATATATATATATATATATATATATATATATATATATATATATATATATATATATATATATAAATATAAATATATACAGGACAAATCTTTCCATGAAGAATTTAAAATAAATTATCCACTTGCATTACTACATAGGACATATCAAAGCCCGCTCAAACGATTAAATAAAAAAAAAATTACAGTGTCCTATACAATTCATATATAGATGGAAAGGTACTGTAAGCACTCCCCAATTATTCCAAAACGTCACACACACACACACACACACACACACAACCCATTCAAACGATAAAGCCCTTGCTCATTGGGGAAAAATGCTGGGTAACCGACACACTGTTATTAACTTCAATGGGTTTTCCAGCCGGAGAGAACATAAATATATTAGTTTTTCTATTATCTCTTAATTGCCGATAATGGAGTAGCCTAAATGCTTTCATGTCACACGGGATAATTGACGAATGTTTTTTTTTGGGGGGGGGCGGCGGGGTGGGATGCGAAATAAAAAATCCGCAATAACTCGTTTTGCAAAATCATTGCACAATGTCAACGCAAAACGATGTATCTATTATTCGACGATAAGTTTCAGAGAATGAATAAATGGCCGTGCATTGCATGCACGAGTTCGTGGCGTGCAAATGCTTGCAGGGAAGACAAGCAAGTGTAATTGCAAGCACACACGTCTATATTTCTAAGCATGTGGTAATTTTCTTGTTTCCAGTCACCATAATAAAAAAAATGACAAGTGAAAAATGCGTCGAAGTTTCTTCGGCGCAACCGAGTTTTCTGTACAGCGTATAATCAAGGCCACCAAAAATACATCTATTTTTCGGTGGTCTCCGTATAATGCTGTATGAGCCACGGCCCATGAAACTTTAACCAAGGGCCAGTGGTGGCCTGGCCTATATCGTCGCCAGACGCACGATTACGGCGAACTTTAACCTTAAATAAAATAAAAACTACTGAGGCTAGAAGGCTGCAATCTGGTATGTTTGATGATCGGAGGGTCATTGTCATCATTATATTATTCAGTGTTCATTGTATCTCGGATACGTCTCTATTTTCCATTCTGGCCTTGAAATGCCAATTGTGTTATGTGATTAAACACCTTAATATCAATTAAAACCATCCTCTTATTAATAATAATAATAATAATAATAATAATAATAATAATAATAAATTCACAATCTCTGGGAAAAACAGCTGTGTAATAACAATTATATAGTAAATTGTAGCTTTTACATAGTAATACAATTTACTATGTAAGTGTGGGTTTTTATTACACAATAATAATAATAATAATAATAATAATAATAATAATAATAATAATAATAATAATAATAATAATAGTGTTACTGCAACAAAACCTCCCGAGAAAATACAGACAATAAAATAATAATAATAATAATAATAATAATAATAATAATAATAATAATAATAATAATAATAACAACAACAACATAAACTACTGAGAAAATAAAGACAATAAAAGAGTAAATAAAACCAAAGACAAAGACCTAATTCAAGTCTTAGAGTCTTCCTTAGAGTCTTTCTTCCCTACACAATGTTCTTCGCGAGCCGCTCGTCCGGGAAGAGACAATTCACGACTTGACACTTGTTACGGGAGATGACGTCTG
>NC_089771.1:32210383-32215383 GCF_040412425.1 Macrobrachium rosenbergii
CAACCAAAGAAAAAATTATAATGACAGATCAATTCATTACACTGAATTTCACAGAGAGAGGCTTCCAATTTTTAATAATGAAAGCAGTAAGTCATATGATGATAATGATGATGATAATAATGATCTCAACCAAAGAAAAATTATAATGACAAATCAATTCATCACACTGAATTTCAAAGAGAAGAGGCTGCCAATTTTTAATGACGATAATGATATTAATAATGATATTGATAATGATAATATCTACTGACAGACAAAAAAAAAATCTTGACAAATACGTGACTGACAAGAACACACGAGGGCCAAAATCCTTCCTGACAGTACATGATCATCGCCTCTACGTCCCAGAAGTTAGGAAGAAGGAAGGAAGAAGGAAGGAATTGTGGCGTTGGCAGTCAGCTGAGGAGGGAAGGAAGGACTTTGGAAAGGGGGCGGGGGAAACGGGGGAGGGGGGGACGAGGCCTTCAGGGCAATCGGAGCATTTGGTGGGATTCAAGAATTCCTTAACTTTGGCTAAAATCAAATTAAAAGCGGAACCAACTGGGGTCCTTTCCACCCCCCTCACTTCAATTCTCGCGTCAACTCAGATGGGGGGCAAAGAAGTTTCTCTCTCTCCCTCTCTCTCTCTCTCTCTCTCTCTCTCTCTCTCTCTCTCTCTCTCTCTCTCTCTGTTCAGAGCAAAAGCTGTGATGGAGAAGTAGTAATTTTATGATCGACCTCCATCTTAATATATATATATATATATATATATATATATATATATATATATATATATATATATATATATATATATATATATATATATATATATATATATATATATATATATATATATATATATATATATATATATATACCACCCACCCTGCCCCATGGGTTTTCAATGGGCTTATGTACCGACATGACTAGCGTTTGTCAATTTTACTGACTGAAGTCATGACCGACCCCAGTATATATAATATATATATATATATATATATATATATATATATATATATATATATATATATATATATATATATATATATAATATATATATAAGACGAGTTAAGAACCTAGCAAAAGTGATACCGGAAGGCACAGCCTTCTTAAAAGAGAGAGAGAGAGAGAGAGAGAGAGAGAGAGAGAGAGAGAGAGAGAGAGAGAGAGGGGCTGCTTAAGCCCTACTTGTGGGGAAAAATACGAAGACCGCCTTCAGGTTTGGAGCTCGTTAGGGCAAACAGCCCCCCCTCCCCCCTAAATGATGAAAGAGTTTTTGATAAGGCGAACCTCTCCTCTCTCCTCCTCCTCCTCTGCTAGACTCTTTGCATCTGATCCAACAGACTTCTGCTAGATACAGTCTTCTGTTTGCTTGCTCGCGTGTTCTCTTACTTCTATTTCCTCATTGTTTATCTGTGGTCTGCCTCGTTTCTGTGTTATATTGGTTTCTGGATTTTCATTCAGTTTATTGCGTTCATTCTTGATTTAATTTACTCTAATTTATTTATGCATTTTTTTTCTTTTGCTTTCTCAATTCCAGTCTAGATTCTATTTTTATCCTACTTTCTTTTTCTATAAGTTTTTTCTTACTTTGATTCTAGATTTTATTCTTTATATTAATTATTTTTGCTTTCTTTCATTACAGATTTTATTTATTTACTTCTTTCTCTATGTTCTTGTTGCTTATCATCTTCGCCTCCAAAGTCGGGTGGGGCTACGCCTCTCTTTCCTGTGCTTTGTCTTCCACAAATCTCCACTCGCCTCCAATCTCCCTTCTCATACTTCTCATCCAAGTAAGTCTGGGTTTTCCACTCATCTGGTGCTCACGGGAACCCAGCTGACACTTTCACGTGCTGTTCTCCCAGGGGCTGGACATGTCCAAGCCATCTCCATCTCCCATTCATCATTACCTCATCTGCATATGGAATTTCCGTAGTTTCCCTTATGGTACAATTTCTCATTCCATCCTACCATCTGACTTTTAGTATTATTCTTAAAGCTTTATTTCCAAACAATGCTTATGAATTTGAATTATGCATAATTTCAAAAGGGAATCATAAACGACAACTGCTTCATTCCCGGCCAGGGTTCGAACCCAGGCCTTTGGTTTAGAAACTAAAATGGACAGCCAACTTCAATCACTCTGCTGTCTGGCCGGGGAGAGAAGACATTTATCAATCATCATAATTCCCTTCGTGTGTGAGTTATCCTCAAGGTATAGTAAATTCGTTATGACACTTGAAGTTTTATAAGTATATATATATCAAAAGAGAGAGAGAGAGAGAGAGAGAGAGAGAGAGAGAGAGAGAGAGAGAGAGAGAGAGACCAAACCTCAAAACATTCAAAAGAACAAAGAACAGAGCGAAGGTCATTCCCTTAAGAAATCTCATCCCACTTGTGAGCCCAGTAGCTAAGACCCCTATTCGTGATCGCAGGGGACTTTCCCCTTCTCCCCCTTTCCCACCTATCCCCTCCTTTCCTCTCCCCTCCCCTCCCCTCCCCCCACGGTCGTAAATCCAGGCAACACGTTTTAAATTGGCCGAAACAATCTCCTTACTTGGCCCGGGACGACCATACATAATGTTGCAACACGAGAGATTCCGTGGTGGGCGTAAGGGACGTTTGTTGGTTACGAGGGAGACAGATTCAAAGAGAAGTGATTCTATTACACCGAGCGATTTAATAGAATTGAATTGAATGTAGAATTTTTAGGCCAAAGGCCACGCTTGCGCTGGGACCTACGAGGTCATTCGGCGCTGAAACGGAAACTGACAGTTCAAGGTCTGAAAGGTGTAACAGGAGGAAAACCTCAAAGCAGCTGCACTATGAATCAATTGTCAGAAGGTTGAGGAAGCAAGATGGGAGAAAGAGAATATGAAAGGAGGTAGAGTAAAAGGAACGCAAGGGGTTGCTGCAGCTAGGGGCCTACAGTGCACCGCATGAGGTACACTGTGTCTTCTTTCACACCAACTACAGAAGAGGTACATCAACCTAAACATACAGAAATGAATACAGGTTCTACGACCTGTTTACACAAACCGGAGAGCAGGAAAAGAATGAAAAAGAGTAGTGATAAAGAAGTATAAAGCGCACGATAAAACAGAAACGATGAAAAGAAAAAGGAAAAATGACATTCGGAAAAAAAAAACACGCCGTTACCATTTGAAAAGAAGAGAAGTTGCAGAACGCCATTGTGTCCGACAGAGGTATATGGAAGCAATTAAAATGAAAAGACAGTCCTGGTATAACAATTCCTCTCGCACAAAAGGATAAAAATGCGAGGAGAGAAGGGATGATAGTTAGGACGTACGGGACAAATGGCAACCCCCCCCCAAAAAAAGGAGATACTGAAGTTAGTGAATAAATGGGAGAAAAATAATAGCAACGAATAATGAAAGATATGATTTCCAATTGCAGAGGGTTCCAGAAATAAAAAATATAATATTGCAAAAAGTTTAAGGTTGCTTTTCTCAATGAAATTCATTATTATTTTTCATAGTTTGTTTGGGCAAGATTTATCCAGGACTGGATTTGCATTAACTACCAAGCTCTCTCTCTCTCTCTCTCTCTCTCTCTCTCTCTCTCTCTCTCTCTCTCTCTCTATATATATATATATATATATATATATATATATATATATATATATATATATATATATATATATATATATATATATATATATATATATATATATACGTATTCATGTATGAACGTATAACTGAATCACGAAAATATGGAACGTAATGAATATATAAATAAAGACAATATCCAGACTGCTAAGTAAAGGACCATAAGTCGAAAGGCCTTGCAGCACTCCATTGTTTCTCTTTCTTTCGTGGATTTTGTCTAATATACTATATATATATATATATATATATATATATATATATATATATATATATATATATATATATATATATATATATATATATATATATATATATATATATATATATATATATATATATATTATAAATATATATATATATACATATGGATATATATGTATATATACTCTATATATCCATCCATCTCTCTCTCTCTCTCTCTCTCTCTCTCTCTCTTTTATGCACAACGGGCCAAAAACAATTTTTTCCCCTCTTCCCCTGCCCAACTCTACTACACTACCTAAACATTTATCCACTGGGTCCTCTGTCCCAAAAAAAAACCCTGTTCCATACCAGTATAATGACCACTTAGCTCTGATTGGTTAGAATATTCCGGGTCTTTATACAAATTGCTTTCCCTGTTTGCGGAAAAGAGTTTTCAGCGTGGCTGCTTTCATATATACCTGGTCCCTACCACCGGAAAACAGGTTAATTGGCATGCTGAAGTTAGTTAGTTACTTGATTTTTTTTTATGAAAACACTCTTCATGGCAAGTTCAAGATATACATGATTCTCGACTTCATTTCTCGAAAGGTTTTTTCTTTCAGGACAAAATCTGGTATTCAAAACATTTATAATATTTCGATACTCCCATTCAGACTCTTGGAACCTTGTTATGACTTCGGGTGTGCTTTGCTAATTAATTTCAAAGCTATCAATAAAACCACATAGACTATTAATGCATTATGAAAAAAAACGCCCCTTGAAGGATGCTCAAGAATGTACTGAAGTACTCGAAAGAATAAAATCACAAAGAGGTTACATTTTGACTGTATTTTTTCGCCTGTTTGATCTCAGATTTACACCAACAATCTCCATAAGAAATATATGAATAACTGACAATTAACCACAGAGAAACAATTACCTCTATGCACGACCATTAACAGAGAAAAGGATCCATCAACAAGACAAATGATTTCTCAGTAATTTTTTTTCTTTTCTTAAAATTTTCCTTCTTTCACCACAAATGAAACTAGTAAACAATACGCCGAAGTTTCTTCGGCGCAATCGAGCGCCTAATCAAGGCCACCGAAAACAGATCTGTCTTTCGGCGGTCTCGGTCTAATGCTGTTTGACCCGTGGCCCATGAAGTTTTAACCACGGCCGTGGTGGCCTGTGCTGTTGCGTTGCCTG
>NC_089771.1:32220383-32245383 GCF_040412425.1 Macrobrachium rosenbergii
TCACACTTCTAATACTATGCAAATTTCCATTTCTTTATTTATTGCTGTTTATTTATTATCCTCCCTGACAATCCCAGCGTCGTTTTAATTAATTCCGTTTCCCTTCAGATTTATGACAATTATCAGTTTTCCCTTCCCTTCTCTGCTAATTCTTGCGTCAGATTTCCTTTCTTTATTTTTGCGGACGTAAATTGAATGATTTTAACGTGTTGATGTATCATTCTAATTTTTTTTTTTCGGTATACTACCTCAATAATTTCCTTGGTGTTGATTTTTCAGAATTCATAAACATAAATATTCTGCAGTGTTTGTGATCTGTTATCGCCTTAAGTATATTTTTTTATATTAGACTTGCAGTTCTAACGTATATTATTTTGTTTTCATTTATATTTATTTTGTTACTTAATTCCATCCTCTTAGTTTTTCAAGTTAACTTGTTACGCGTTTATCATGTTTTTCACCATAACTTTATTCTTCATTTGCTCAATTAAAATCTTTTTATTTTTTATCAGTTTTTTTAATTACCGTGTGTGTGTGTGAGAGAGAGAGAGAGAGAGAGAGAGAGAGAGAGAGAGAGAGAGAGAGAGAGAGAGAGAGAGAGCTGATTTCTGATAGCTCAGTGTTTATCGCGTTAACAAGAGATTCAGGATTTGAAATAGATAGATAGATAGATAGATAGATAGATAGATAGATAGATAGATAGAAGCCAGTAAGAGCTTTCTTGGACGAAGAGGGAAATTAATATATTGGTCAACTCCTTCTTAAAAGCGAAATGGAAAAAGGACGTAAAAAGGAGAAAATAAGAGATGTTGAAGGTCTCTCTCTCTCTCTCTCTCTCTCTCTCTCTCTCTCTAACTAATCTGTGTATATGTATATATATATATATATATATATATATATATATATATATATATATATATATATATATATATATATATATATATATATATACATACATATATATATACATATATATATATACAGTACATGAAAGTCAACAATATGGTACAGGACATTCGCAGGAAACTCAACTTTTGTAATATAAAATGACAAATGAAAAAGGGAAAAAGAAAAAAAATATGAAAGCAACGGATGGACGCTGGCATTCTACGGAAGCCTCAAATCCCACAGGAAATGAAGAATAAGGGAATAGAAATAAAAAAAATTCAAAAATGAAAAATAAAATCAAAAAAATGTCCGAACCAAAAAAAAAAGTTTTCCCATAAAAATTTCATAGGAAATGAAAAATAAGGGAGAAGAAATAAAAAAATTCTTAATACAAAAAAAATTATAATTACAAAAAATGTCCCCTCCAAAACAGAAATTATGTTATAAAAATTTCAAAGAAAATTAAAATTACGGGAAAAGAAATTAAAATAAAATAAAATTTAAAAAATATCCCAGCCAAAACAAAATATGTTTTCCGATAAATATGTCAAAAGTAAACTTCATGGGCGTGGACTGCCATCCGGGAACTCTACACCGCCCATCACTTCACTCTTTCACCCACCCGCCCCCCCAAAAAAATCGGGGTTTTGGGGGGGGGGAGGACTAAATAAAATATAAAGATCTAACAATCCTCCGTGGTGGCTCCCTCACTCACCCAATAGCTGTGATCCCATGGTGCCCATGGTGGTTCCATGCCCTCCCCAGGAAGCCGTAGTCCCCGTGGGGGCTCCCCGCCCCCAAAAGGCACCCCCCCCACCCCTAGTCCCTATATATCCCGAGCCGTGCAGTCTGTAAAGCGGTTCGATATTTGCCAATGAAGCTCGAGTTAAAAAAAGGCAAAGTCTACCCTTTTGGGATAGTTGGGAGTCATTGGTTATAGCTTGAATGGGATGAAGAACGTGTGGGGAGGGGAGGTAGAAATTGGGGTGCGTAGGCAACGAGATCAAACGTGAAAGCCAGACCCCCAGGTGATCCAGACTGATGAGAGAGAGAGAGAGAGAGAGAGAGAGAGAGAGAGAGAGAGAGAAACTATGGTGGAAGAGGTCAGAGAAATGAAACAAAGTTGAGAGAGAAGAGAGAGAGAAAAAAATTATGGAGATTAGGAAGAAGAGGCAGGAAATGAAACAAAGTTGAGAGAGAGAAGAAAGAAACAAAGTTGAGGAGAGAAACAATAAATAATACAAAACGAGAGTATAGACAAAGTTGAGAGAGAGACAGAGAGAGAGAGACTATGGTGAGAGAGAGAGAGATCTAATAAATGAAACAAAACAGTGCTTAGAGAGAGAGAGAGAGAGAGAGAGAGAGAGAGAGAGAGAGAGACATGGGACGAAAAGAGTCAAAGAAACTACTCAAAAAAAGACTCCTAATGAAGATGCAGAACACAACGAAACGTTTATGGACGAAACTGGAGAATAACAAGGACCACATATTGGACACAGGGCGCCGAGGCACTCATGTCGCGGAGTGCCACTTGCCGAGTGCCTACGATGCACCCTTCGTTAAAAAAAAAATCCAATACAAGCACGCTGCATCAAGCGGTCGCTAAATTAGCGAATGGGTCTATATCATCCCCTGTTTCTGCTACCGCTCACAGTTTCCTGGGTATGTTTCCTACCCATTCGCACTGGTTACTGGTTTTGTTCTGTCCCTCCTATTCTGAGCGAAGCCATAAACAAACTGATTTATTTTGACACTAAGAATAAAATAGATGACAATTAGGTAATGTTATAATCACAAACTTTTTATTTAGAAGTAATTATTCTAACACTTCAAAATTCTAAGTAAGGCTAGAAAACAAGAATGGACAAAAATAAAGAGAGAGAGAGAGAGAGAGAGAGAGAGAGAGAGAAAGAGAGATGATATAAGTGAGAGAGCAGAGAGAGAGAGAAGAAAAGACTAATAAATGATATAAAAAACAATGTATGATGGACAAAGGAGGAGAGAGAGAGAGAGAGAGAGAGAGAGAGAGAGAGAGAGAGAGGGGCACAAAACAGTAGTCAGATCAGAGAGAGAGAAAAGAAATCTAATAAATGATATAAAAACTTGTGAAGCGTGCATGGAAGAGAGAGAGAGAGAGAGAGAGAGAGAGAGAGAGAGAGAGAGAGAGAGAGAGAGAGAGAGAGAGAGATGATATAAAAACGATGAGCAGAGAGAGAGAGAGAGAGAGAAAGAAATCTAATAAATGATATAAAAACGACGTGCATGGAGAAGGAGAGAGGGAGAGAGAGAGAGAGAGAGAGACGGACGAAAGGGCGAAGGAGGGGTGGACGACCGTATAGCCCGCCTGACTTGATGAAGTAACCAGACAACCAAAAAGAAGTAAGACGGAGAAGGGGAGAAGCTGAGAAGAAAAAAAAAAAAAAAAAAAACTAGAACTTCCCTTCAAACAGGATACAGGAATATCCCAGCAAGTTCATCTTGATCTTGAAAGAACTTGCTGCCTGAGTCCTGACCACTCTCGAGGACCTGTTCGGTCGGGGCAGGAACCCCCAAAAACCGAAAGAGGAGATGAAATAGAAGACGAAACGAGAGATGGAACAGATTTACAAGACACAGACGATAACGGAAGCAGTTCACAAGATAGAATGTAAAAGAAAAGAAATTGGAAGAGGAAAAGTACCAAGAAAATATATATATATATATATATATATATATATATATATATATATATATATATATATATATATATATATATATACATATCAGAAATATCAACACACAATTACGTATGGAATGGAAATAATTTCTGACTCATCAGGATCAGGCAGGGTCTTGTGTGGCCTGGTTTGGCAGGTCTTTCACTGAAAAGACCTGGGTTCGATCCTGATGTGAGTCAGAAATTTTATATGTATATATATACACGTCATATGTCGTTTTCACGCTTAAACAAAATATTGCAAGAGAAATATTTTCATCAAAAAACACAAGTTTTAACAAATGCGAACATTCAGCACTGCAAATTTTCCCCTTTTTTTTCTAACTTCTATACAAACGAACCCTAACACAAATCACCCTAACTCAACCCGGTTACCGGAGTATCGGATACTTCAAACACGCCCAAACTCGGCCGTCGGACAAAGAACAATGAGTAACTTAATCTCCAGACATCAAGAGGCGTGTCCTACACCCAAGTTAATTAACCCAAGCACTTGCCCAAAAGGTACCCCGTAACCGCATACGAGCCTTTGAAAATTCCCCCTTTGAAAGGAATATGAAAATGGATCAAAGTCACGAATACACAAAGCAACGCCAAAGCATCGAGGGGGGAAAGTTAACCTTTGTGATTGCTCCTTTAAATCATCTACGGAGGCTGATTGCAAGCAGGGCTGTACAAAAGCCAAGTTAGCGAGAAAGGAACGTTTATACTAAATGAAATTAAGCCGTCAAAATACAAAGCAATGGTTGAATATCAGACTATGGCGAGTGTGGTGTGCCTTCACGAAAACTCAATGAAAAATCGATCAACCAAGAAATCAGGTGTGTGGGGTTTGTTGCAGTTTACAGTTTATCTATTTATGATTTTATTCTGTTAGCGAGTATACTTCATTAAGCCGTTCAATTTGAATGTCAGACTTCATTTTTCAATCAAGAAATCGGGTGTGTGGGGAGTTTGATTTAACAGTTTACTTATGATTTTATCTATTTATTTATCAGTTCATTCATCTTCATTTTTATAACCTTCTATAACTTCTTTCTAATAAACGCCGTATTCTTTGGAAGCTGGAATTTCAAGACAGTGGCCCCTGTAGCTTCATCGAAGGAATAATAATAACAATAATAATAATAATAATAATAATAATGATAATAATACCGAATCATAGAACACAACTAAAGTGTAGTCACTGTCGCGAAAATCAAAAACACCATAAAATAATACAATGAAAACGAATTCCCCGGAGTCAGAATTAAATGCACAAATTTGCAAATGGGAATTCACACCACGCGGAGCTGAAAACACGAAAATACAAAGCGACGACGGAGGCAAAAATAAAGAGCACGACAGAATAAAAATAAAGTAAAATAAAAATAAAAATAAAAACTTTTACACTATGCCGAACAACAGTGAAATGAAGACTGATGGAAATTCATTCGTTTCAACCTAGCAAAAGACTTGCCACCCGTATCAGGCCCCGTTTTATTTTTCCTTTATGCTAATTGGTTTAACTGCTTACCTAACAATAATAATAATAATAATAATAATAATAATAATAATAATAATAATAATAATAATAATAATAATAATAATAACTTTTATCTTTCCTTTATACTAATTGGTCTAACTGCTTATATAATAATAATAATAATAATAATAATAATAATAATAATAATAATAATAATAATAATAATAATAATAATGTTGATAATTATAAATGTGTGTGTGTGTGTATTATTATTATTATTATTATTATTAATATTATTATTATTATTATCAGTAGCATTCCTAGTGCTAGCATTATTATTATTATCAAGTCTAATTATCCTAATTATCATAATAAAAGCTGAACAAAAAAATGAGAAATAAGACCAAAACAAAAATTAATTCTCTTACATCTTTATTATCATAATCTTTATTACTATCATCTTTATTAAGAGCACAACAACAATAAAACAAAGAAATAACAAAGAAATGGCCAAAACAGAAAAGAAAAATTCCCTTACAACCTCCTTTCATCTCTCTCTCTCTCTCTCTCTCTCTCTCTCTCTCTCTCTCTCTCTCTCTCTCTCTCTCTCTCTCTCTTCTTTTGATCATTCCGAAGCAATATTCGGTGTAAAGTCGCCATCTGCCAAAGGCAAATTGTCCCACTGATTTACTAATTACCCCAGGGGAAGTGAAGTGGTGGTGGGGAGGAGGAGAGGAGGAGGAGGAGGAGGAGGAGGAGGAGGAGGAGGGAGGAGGAGGAGGAGGAGGAGGAGGAGAGGAGGAGAGGGAGGGGAGAGACTCTGGACACTAATGAGTTGACAAGTCAATATCTCGCGTCTCCTGACTGAGGTCTATATGATAGCTCGGTCTGATCAGCGTCATTTGTGGAGTAATAAAAAAAATTTTAAAATAAAAAAAAAACTGGAAGGCAGAATTTTTCTCTCAACGGAGAAAGGTTCTGAAAAAAATAGTTTTCTTTGATTAGGATATATATTGTTACGTAAAGAACTTTCTTTTTTTTTAACTGGAAAGAAAGCGGTTGGGAAAAGGAAAATAAAATTGGAAGGCAGAATTTTTTTTCTCTGAACGGAGAAAGGTTCTGAAAAAAATATTTTTCTCTGATCAGGAAACAAATTGTTACACCAAGAACTATTTTCTTTTTTTTTACTGGAGAGAAAGCGGTTGGGGAAAGATATTTGTTTCTCTTCTGTACAAAAGAAAGGTTAGGAAACTTTCTTTTTGGTTTGTTTTTGTTCTTGGAGCAGACAGGGGTTAGGAAAAGATTTTCATTTTCTTCTACGTAAGAAAGGTTAAGAAAATACCTTTTGGCTTTTGCTTTCTAAAAAGAAAGCTACGGATAAATTTTAAGGCTATTTTCATAAAAATAATGAAAACAAATTTGTTTTACTGGATTAAAATAAACCGTTGTTTTTATGGAATAAAAAATAATTTTTTGAACGGGAAATGGAAAGACCTTAGGCTTTTACTTTCTAAAAAGAAAACGACAGATTGTTTTAATGCTATTTTCATAAAAATACTGAAAATAAACTTGTTTTTACTCGATAAAAAAATCGTTGTTTTTATGGAATAAAATTTTTTTTTTTTGAACGGAGAATGGTTTGGAAAACTTAAATTTCCTTTATGTAAGGAATGTTAAGAAAAGGTCGTTTTATCTTGATTTTTACATCAAGATAAAACAAAATAAAATTGTTTTTATATCACAAAAAATTACGAGAACTTCCGATATCCAAAGAGAAATGTTTTCACTGTGCAAGAAAGAGCTGAGAAACAACAGGACTTTTTTCACTGAGGCAAAAAAATTTTTATTTCTTTCCTAGGGAGAAATGTACAAATGAAAAAAATAGCCCACGAGAGAAACGTCCACACATGACCTTGTCATCTTTACATGAGAGAAGGTGCGGCAGGGGGAATCATTTGTCACAGTTGCTTGCTCAAGCAATGAATGAAAGAACCGCAAGACGATAAGAAAACCCACCTTCACGCGTAGATCACATTCCTTAAAATTAAATAATTTCTAGTATTGTCTCATGAGATAGCTTTAGTTTAAATAATTGCTAAAGAAAAAACATGACTAAATTTACTAAGGAGCATTACTTCTTATACTGAGAAACATAACGGCAACTAATTTTCTAAGAAAACTACATTTGTTACCACCGCCTTACAGTTCATCTTCTATTTTCAAAAAATAAAAATAAAAATTGTCTACAAGCCGTCTTGCTACATAAAATATCTCGTAGGCCTTTCTTCTCCATAACTGATTAATTTTTGTTTCTCCATGGAAGCCGACGGCATCGGCAATTCAATGTTCGCTGATCTAGCCTAGGTCTAAAAAGAAAATGAGGTGGGTGGTAGTAATAAAAGAAAGCAGAAAAGGACATACCCCGAAATCTATTGCCTCGTCTGTTAACAGACGCAACAGTAAACAGACGGTAGAGAGTTCCAAAGCTACACTCACCGCTTATTCCTGATTTTAAAATTACATTCCGCTTCAGGTTAACAGAAACTACTCAACAACCACCTGCTGTTTAATTAGTTTCATTTATCAGTTCCGACTTATAGTTTCTGCATCTTTCCAAATGTTAAATAGCTCCAGTTATTGGTCACAATTTATAGTTTCTGCAACTTTCCAAATATTAATTAGCTTTATCTATTGGTCACAATTTATAGTTGCTGCATCTTCAAATTCGATGACCTCCTGACCTTTGGCAGAGGTCAGCAGCTGAAAACAGTACATAAGATCTTAAGCATAAATGGAAAAAAATGATCCTGGAGCTGTGAAATGATGGTAAAAACAAAGGAAAATCTGACTTGATGTTTGCTCTGCTCCCAAAAAAAAAAAAATTACGAAGGAAATGAATAATGCATTTCTGTTCACTGGAATGACTAAGCAGCTCAGTGCATTTCCAAGTGTTCAAAATAAAAGATGAATAATTGAAAAGCTCACTTCATCTAGATGAATAACAGGAATAATGGAAATTACAGTTTCAAGTAGTGACTAACCAATTGAAATGAATTGTCATCTGAATAAATGAACGTAATAGAAAAATCTCTTTCATCTTTATAAAAAGTTAACAACCAAAAGTTTATTATCATCACCAGAATTAGAAAGAATTCAATAAAAAAAAGTGTATTTTCCTTTTGATCAAAACAATGAATGAAAATCGTATTTCTATTTGAAGAAATTAAATACATAAAAAGAAAGGGTTCCTTTAATCCGACGACAAATGGACGATATTACTTTCGTTCCTTCCTCTCTCTCTCTCTCTCTCTCTCTCTCTCTCTCTCTCTCTCTCTCTCTCTCTCAAGGGCAAAGAGTCGAAAAATGACAAAACAAATATCGCCCCAAAATTAATATCCCTTCTATTTGTGACTCGGTAATGAATAGGGCGCATATTCGTCCGCTGCGTTCTAATCAGAAGGCGTTCAATCAAGATGGCTGAGTTGGAGGAGAGAGAAGAGAAGAAGAAGAAGAAGAAGAAGAAGAAGAAGGAGGAGGAGGAGGAGGAGGAGGAGGAGGAGGAGGAGGAGGAAGGAGGAGGAGGAGGGAGAAAGAAGAAGAAGAAGAAGAAGAAGAAGAAGAAGAAGAAGAAGAAGAAGAGGAGGAGGAGAGGAAGAGGAGGAGGGAGGAGGAGGAGGAGGAGGAGGAGGAGGAGGAGGAGGAGATCCCAGAAGTTGGGGCAGGACCGAGGAAGAGGCAAGGAAATAGATTTTTGCTTTTCACATTCCTTACTTGGAATACAAAAATAAATAACGTGATAAACACAGAATATGTTTTTAAAAAGCTATGAAACTAATATTACTATTATCAGACTTTTAACTCTGATTGCAATTAATAATACTGAAAGTACCCTAACAACGTCTTATAGCAATACAGATAAAAAGTCATCTTATAGTTTAGGTACGGTACGACAGTGTCATCTCATACCTAAATTTCATGAATTGAACAGGTTAAAAGCAGTATAAAACCAGTGAGTAAACAAAAGAAAATATTGAAACTACGGAGAATAAATACTAAAGAAAGCAAAACGAAAATAAACACAAAGAATATAAAGAAGATTTGTATCAGGAAAGTCAGGAACGAAAAAGCCATTAAAAAAAAATTTAAAAACTTAAAAAAAAGATACTGTGACTTTTAAGAGTTGACGACGAGTTTCTTAAGGAAAAAAGCAAAACAACCAAAAGAAAAGAACGAGGAACAACAGCTGGAAGAAAATAAACATGGAGGAAAAACAACATACATTCCAAAGAAGCATCGCCAGTCTGCAAAGAAGCGGCTCGCGGGAAAACAAACAAAACAATTAAAAGCAAAGAAAAAAAAAACAAAAGACAGAATTTAAGGAAAGTCATTAAAGCTCCCTAATAATAAAGAAACTCAACAACTGAAAAGAAAGAAAAATGAAAGATACAGAAAAATAAAAGAAAGATACATAAAAAATAAACAATGTTAAATGAAAGATACAGAAAAATAAAACAATGATAAATCTCGAATGACAAACATTGCCGTATTCAGAAGCCCGTCCCAAAGTCTCTCGCTGGGTTTCATTATAACCAACGAGCCACTGTGATTAGATGAGAGAGAGAGAGAGAGAGAGAGAGAGAGAGAGAGAGAGAGAGAGAGAGAGAGAGAGAGATGAACAAAAGGCAGGAACATGATATGTTAATTGTTTGTTATTTATACATGCCAGAATTTTTTTATATTCACATATATTTAGCCATCAATATTGTTTAATGTCGAATCCACTATACCTTTTGAATTATTTATACCCAAAGAGAAATATAGCTGATGAATGCTACTGCACCGGTCAGGATTCGAACCATGGTCTGGTTTAGATACATCGTTGGACAGTGACTTTAACCACTTAGCTACTATCAGTTTAAATAAACTCTGGAAGTTTGCCCAAACCACACCAATATATTCCCAAAAACAAACTACGGAAACGTTTTAAATAAACTATTTTCTTATTTTTTCCATTAAAAATGAAAAATACTGGAGAAGTCAATTGTAGAAGTTCCTTTCTAAAAAAAAATAGTGTGAAGGAGATTGATAGGAGGAGTGTCTGTTGTAAAACGATTCCTGCTGATTGATTGAATCGATTGAATATAGAATTTAGGCCAAGGCCAAGCACTGGGACCTGTGAGATCATTCAGCGCTGAAACAGAAACTGACAGCAAAAGGTCTGAAAGGTGTAACAGGAGGAAAACCTCAAAGCAGTTGCACTACGAATCAATTGTCAGGAGAGGGTTGAGGAAAGTAAGACAGAAGAAAGGAAATATGAAAGGAGGTACAGTCAAAAGGAACGAAAGGGGTTGCAGCTGGAAAGTCAATCGAATCGAAGACGAGAATAATGGAAGAAAATCATCTGTCAAAGAGTCACGCGTGGAAGAGTCAGTTCCATCATATGAGGATACGAGAATCTGAGAGAGAGAGAGAGAGAGAGAGAGAGAGAGAGAGAGAGAGAGAGAGAGGAGTCGCTGGGAAGGTTCCGTTAATCCATTCCAGATCTGGAAAACGTTCCTCCACTCTCGGGGAGAGAGTTTTAGCAGAAGGAAGGAGGGAAGGAAGGAAGGAAGGAAGGGGAAGAGGGAGGAGGAGGAGGAGGAGGAGGAGGATTTGGGAGAGAGAGGGGGATCCTGGAAGGAGTTCAGGCAGCCGATGGGGAGGAAGAATAGGGAAAGTGCTGAGGAGAGGCACATTTCGGAGGGTGGGCCAGACGTTGGAGGAGGAGGAGGAGGAGGAGGAGGAGGAGGAGAGGAGGAGGAGGAGGAATGTGGGTCGTAGGATCCCAGGATCCCAGCTTGTCCTGGGCGGCAAAGGCAAGGGAAAACGCAAACGAGAGAGAGAGAGAGAAGAGAGAGAGAGAGAGAGAGAGAGAGAGAGAGAGAGACTTGGCTGTCCTCATTGGTGGATCCTTAAGAAAATGAGCGAACGGTGACGAAGATACGACACCTGACTGGCTGGTGGATTCTTGATGACCGTGACAGCAGAGAGAGAGAGAGAGAGAGAGAGAGAGAGAGAGAGAGAGAGAGAGAGAGAGAGAGGAAGGTCCAATTAAATCCACAGATACTTTTCTTTTATGATTCTGACCGAAGGATATTTCCTTTCAACATCGAGGAACTTGGGAGAAAATATCTCTCTCTCTCTCTCTCTCTCTCTCTCTCTCTCTCTCTCTCTCTCTCTCTCTTTTATCTTCCTTCCCGAGGATTAAGACGTATTCAATTTCGAGAGATTCTGAAAGTAGGATAACGAGACTGACAGTTAAGTCTTTTCTGCGGCTCGTTACGACGCTTTGAGGGGGCGGCGACTTTGTGTTTACATAAGAATGGGAGTTGATGTTCAATGCAGAGAATTTCTTAATTTACATACAAATATATATATTATTAGTAAACATACACACAGGCATAAGCACATACACACATTACGTATATATATATATATATATATATATATATATATATATATATATATATATATATATATATATATATATATATATATACATATATATGACATTTCCGAAAGCATTTAATAACCGTCAGGCCTAACCGAGACGTTTCTTGGAAAATATATCAGTAGGTTCTGGATCTCAACGACGGTCACCCATCCAAGGACTGACAACACACACCGCTGCCTAATTACATTGATCGTAATATAAAACAAATAAAAAATGCGCCGAAGTTTCTCCAGCGCAATCGAGTATTCTGCACAGCGCATAATCAAGGCCACTGAAAATGGATCTATCTTTCGGTAGTCTCGGTATAATGCTGTATGAGCCGCGGCCCATGAAACTTTAACCACGGCACGTTGGCGGCCTGTCCTATATCATTGCCAGACGCACGATCAAGGCTAACTTTAACCTTAAATAAAATAAAAACTACTGAGGCTAGAGGACTGCAATTTGGCATGTTTGATGACTGGAGGGTGGATGATCAACATACCAATTTGCAGCCCTCTAGCCTCACTAGTTTTTAAGATCTGAGGACGGACAGACAAATAGACCATCTCAATAGTTTTCTTTCCCAGAAAACTAAAAACGGTGACAGAGGAAATCCCAAAGGATATCAGAAAGATGACTGAGCGTTGGTCTGAATGCAACAGAAACACAACAAAAGGCCTGTGAAAGGGGTAGAACAGTGTGGGTTTGAAACAAAGAGGAGGGTGCTTGAATCAAGTGTTTGTTTTGAAATGACATCTGAGACGTTTGAAAGCAAGGGTCTGCGAGCAAGCAAGCAAGGGGGGATCCGGAGAAAGCCTTTGGAAGAAGTGACAAGAGATAAATAATATAAAAGGTCTGTAGAAGGCTATAGTGCAGAAGACAGCTTTGTCAGGAGTTACCAGCAGTTTTTATATGAAGTAATATTGATTTATACAGCTTTTAGCTTTGGCGTAGCTCTCGAGAGCTTGAACACATGCCGACTCTACTCTCTTTCTTCGTTCTTTTTATACAGGCTACCTCAAGCTTCACAGTTCCACGGATACTGCGCTGAATTCACAAACAGAGATTCTACCGTATTCCAAACTCTTTCATACCACCCATTTCCAGAATTTGGAATTCTCTGCCTCTGACTTGTTTCCTGGATAATGGTTTCTGTCCTTTTTCAAGAAGCGTTTCTGGCACCTCCTTTTTTGCTGGTCACCTATCCAAGCATTTACCATCGTCAGGGGAATCAAACAACTATGCTTATTCCGTCTAAGTAGATATGATCAAGATTGCATGTTTCCAGAGAGAGAGAGAGAGAGAGAGAGAGAGAGAGAGAGTTTTCATTATGCGCTTATGAGTATGTGTTTGTTATGCATAAGGACCACATACTACTTGTGTATTGAAGTACACTATTCTCGTATATCCAGAGAGGGAGAGAGAGAGAGAGGTACAGTACTTTACATACGTACGCGCTTGCAAGTATCTATCTGTCATACACGAAGACCATGCATTTCTTGAGAGAGAGAGAGAGAGAGAGAGAGAGAGAGAGAGAGAGAGAGAGAGAGAGAGAGAGGCTAACAAATCCCAGCACGTAAATGTAGAACGCCAACTGAGCCCAGAAAACAAGGCCTCGTGATTGCTGAATAGAGAGACTAAGACAATTTACGGGGATGCGGCGGCGGGGGTGGTGGGGGGGGGGTGGGAGGGAGGACTTCGCCAGGTCATAATCAAAATTCTCCCGGGTGCTCTTCCAGCCAATTTGTAGCAGAAGAAAGGGTGATGAAGTTGCAGAAGAAGTAGGAGAAAGAAAAGGAGAGGAATTGTAAATGTAGAAAAAGTAAAAAATAAAAAAAATGTTGTAGAAAAAATACAAGAAAAAATTTTTAAACAAAGTAGAAGAATAAAGGGAGAGGAAGTTGTGGAAGTAGGAGATAAAAAGGAGAGGAAGTTGTAGAATAAATAGAAGAAAAAAGGAAATGAAGTTGTAGAAGTAATAAAAGAGAAAAAGGAGAGGACGAAGTTGTAGAAGAAGAAGAAAAAAAATGAGATGAAGTTGCAGAAGAAATAGATGAAAAAAATGAAGAGGAAGTTGTAGAAGAGGTGGAAGAACAAACGGAGAGGAAGTTGTAAACGTAGAATAAAAAAGAAAGAAAGTTGTAGAATTAGAAGATAAAAAGAAAAGTTGTAGAAGAAATAGGACAATAAAAGGAGTGGAAGTTGCAGAAACAGAAGAGAAAGGAGAGGACGTTGTATAATAAATAAAAGAAAAGGAAAGGAAGTTGTAGAAGAAGTAGAACAATAAAAGGAGAGGAAAGGAAGTCGCAGAAGAAGTAGAACAATAAGAGAAGAGGAAGTTGCAGAAGTAATAAGAAAAAAAAGGAGAGATAAAAGTAGAAGAACAAGAGAAGTGAAATTTGCAGAAAAAGTAGAAGAAAAAAAGGACAGGAAGTTGTAGAAGTAGAAGAAAAATATAAGGAGAGGAAGAAGGAGTTATAGAATAAGTAGAAGAAAAAGAGAACGAAGAAGAAGTTGTAGAAGAATGAGATAACGTTTCCCACGGAGAAGTAAATACAAAAAACTGGATTAAACAATACGGAAGAACTGACAATGAAATATTGACGAGAGTAGAAAGACTGCGCAAAAGACAATGAAGTGAAAGGAAAGTAGAAGACAATAGAAGGAAGATTAAACAGAACTGAATGATAAACAGAGAATGAGGAAATAGACGAAGGCAAGGATGGCTCAGAAACAGTGGAAAACAAGTGAGCAAAGTCAGTAAAAATAAAAACGAAGTAAGTGACTCAAAGAGGAAGAGAGAGAGAAGAAATGAAGATGGAGTTGAGATAAAGGAAATAAGTAGCAAGTAGAGGAGCAGTAGAATAAAAATGAGAAGTGGAAGGAGGGAAGATAAAGAGTGTATATTCTTATATCTCCCAGCTACCAGATGAGGACACTCAAAATCCACATTTATCCGTCTAAAAACCATAGTTCCAGAGCTTCACCGAGTCCATAAAATCCACCCCTCTCGTGAGAGAGAGAGAGAGAGAGAGAGAGAGAGAGAGAGAGAGGAGAGAGAGAGAGAGAGAGAGAGTCGTAATATACAGTAATTCCACCGAAGTCGTACAAGGCACATCGATTCCAAGCTACTGACCGGACCCGCGCCATTATAAACATTCGCAAACCGGAGTAACGCGACCAAAATCCGATAAAGCTCACGAGATACCGTGAGCAACTGTGCACTGTGCACGGACCCCGCACAGTACTGCGCCGAAACAACGGAAGATGCACGAAGCGCCAGCCGCCGGTGGTTGCAACAAGGGAATTGGGAAGAGAGCATTTATCCACTGTGCAGGTGATACGGCTTTTTCCATTTTTTACTCTGTTTAAATACATAAGTTCAAATTCTCTATAAGTATGTATGTATTTAAGTGTTTACATATATATATATATATATATATATATATATATATATATATATATATATATATATATATATATATATATATATATATACAAACACACGTATTATGTATGTATACATATATACATAAACATATTCTTTACACACAAATAAAAATATGGAAGGAAATTTCAAATCGATGGATAGATAAATTCTTAAGATCACAAATAAAATTATACAGAGAAATTTCAAAACGACAGATAAAAATAAAGTCTTAAAATACAAATCAAAATATGGAAAATAATTGCATACCGATAGACAGAAAAACATTCTTAAAATCACAAATAAAATTACAGAGAGAAATTTCATATCATAATCTCAATTTTCAGGACAAAAACATCTATATACTAGAGGCGTAGGGCAACTCAAAGGCTGTTCTCCTGTAGTCTTAAAGTTGAAACTCCCGAAAAGTTTTTATCGGCGCTATAATTTTCGGACTAACTAGCAATAACAGTAATGAAAACAGGACACTGCTTCTCCGTTCAGTGGGAAATGAGAGAGAGAGAGAGAGAGAGAGAGAGAGAGAGAGAGAGAGAGAGAGAGAGATGAATATAACAGTGATGAAAACAGGACACTACTCCTGCGTTCGATAGCGGATGAGAGAGAGAGAGAGAGAGAGAGAGAGAGAGAGAGAGAGAGAGAGAGAGAGAGAGAGAGAGAGAGAGAGAATATAACAGTGATGAAAACAGGACACTGCTCCTTCGTTAGATAGCAGATGAGAGAGAGAGAGAGAGAGAGAGAGAGAGAGAGAGAGAGAGAGAGAGAGAGAGAGAGAGAGAGAGAGAGATGAAAATGACAGTAATGAAAGCAGAACACTACTCCTGTTCGATAGCGGATGAGAGAGAGAGGAGAGAGAGAGAGAGAGAGAGAGAGAGAGAGAGAGAGAGAGAGAGAGATACAAATAAGAAAATATGACACGACCAGAATTCCAAGCGCAGAAAACGGGCAGCAGGAAAATACGAAATAATCATCACAGCAGATATAAATAACGATGTAAGCAAGAGAGGCAGAGAGAGAAAAAGAAACACAGAGAGGGGCTTTTTAGGCCAATTAGGCAGTTAAAGGTTCATTACCGATTCTAATGAGCGCCAAATGAGAGCCGAATATGGGAGTGCAAAGATGGCCGCGCGATGTCAAGCTCTGACAGGAACAGGACCTGTACAGCAACGGGAAACGCCAGAACATAAATATGACCCCGCCTTGAAATCTAATTTGTTGAAGACCTTGAAATCAAATGTATGTAAATGTGTATCACTAATGACAATAGCAATAATAACAAGTATTATTAATACTTGTAATAACAAGTACTATTAATATTTGTTATTACTATCAGAATCACTGCAGAAGTGATTGCTGCTTTCATTGAGAAAGACTCCAAAACATAAATATGACCCAATCTAGATTCTCCATTTTTGAAGATCTTGAAAATAAATGTATATTTATATATACTACTGATGACAACAGCATTAATAACAAGTATTATTAATACTATTATCAAAAACTAGATAAGTAATCACTGCTTTTATGATCATCGATATTACTTTTACTATCAACGACTCTACTAACAGCACCAATAATAATAATAATAATAATAATAATAATAATAATAATAATAATAATAATAACGTAGGAACATTGCATTTCATCGAAGCGTCTCACAAGCGGACCCGAGATGCGTTTTGGCGGTTTCTTCCCAACGAAATCCAATTCAGTAATAACACAGACTTATCAAGCCGCGGCTGGGCGACCTCGGATGACCTGCCGCCATCATTTCTGCTTCCCTGCCCACCACCCTTAACCCACCACTCAGTACCGGCCACCAGCATCTCTCTCTCTCTCTCTCTCTCTCTCTCTCTCTCTCTCTCTCTCTCTCTCTCTCTCTCGAGTTCGGAAGGAAGAAGAAGAGCCTACCCCCCTCCCTCCCTCTTTCCCTCTCTCTCTTTCAGAAAGAAGAAGAAGAGTCTCTCTCTCTCTCTCTCTCTCTCTCTCTCTCTCTCTCTCTCTCGTTCGGAAAGAGGAAGAAGAGGAGCGAGGAAATAATGATATTCAACATCATTGCAACAGATTTTTTTTTCTCTTCAAATGAAGGCCAACGGGAGAGGGGAAATAAAACTTTTTTTTCGGGGGCCAGGGGGGCGGGGATAGAGAGGAAAAAGAACGGGCTGGCGAAATGGATTGGCACCAACCCGGAAAGAGAGCGAGATTGACTCCTAAACAGGAAAAAAGAATAGCAGCCAGGGAAGAAATTCAATTCGCAATCTGACGAATTCCCGATTTCGAGAGATGGATGAAAGCGACCTAGAAAGTTTTTTACTAAAAATCTATGCAATGGAGAAACAAATCCACAGTTGTGTATATTGCCCTAAAATGGAAAATTGCAGCGTCTGCAAAATTTTCGAAATTGAGATGTGCCTCCGATTGGGCCTGTGAAACACTAATACACAAGTTACTGCAGTTTCAGAATGATTCTTCAATGCTTTATTCAGGGAGTCCCATTTGCAGTATCTGCAAAATCAGTAGTAAGGCAAGGGAAAGCTGCAGTATCTGCAAAACTTTCGAAATTGAGATATGCCACCTATTGGGCTCGTGAAACACTAATTCACAAGTTATTGCAGTTTCAGAATGATTCTTCAAAGCTTCCCACGAGCATTTAGGGGGTCCCATTTGCAGTATCTGCAAAATCAGTAGTAAGGCAGCAGGGGTGTATCTACAATTTTTTTCAGTTTTGTATTTTTGCAGATACTGCAGTCTTCCATTTTAGGGCAGTATATGTAAATATATTTAAGGATAAATCTGTACAGATAGCTTTCGGAAATCTGTTGGAACAGATTCCCAGAAGCTATCTGTACAGATTTATCCTTAAAGTTATGTACATATACATAACTGTGGATTCGTTTCTCCACTTTACGACTCGTGCTATTGCTATCTTTTAATCTATACAATCTAAATGAAGATGATAATATAGCATAACTTTTATAAGTTATTGCAGAGTTGAAAGTATAATAAAATGTACATAATGTAATTACTGTATATAATAACAACAAAAAAAAGGTTTGCCAGATTAAGATATTCGTGATATCTAAATCAATTGTCTACAGGTAGCAAATATCTTCAGAGGTGAAAGATTTAAAAAATTAACAAAATTATACATAAACAATTTATATTAGGATATTTGTTGTTTCTGAATAAACTGTCTAAAAATGGTAATTACTTTCCGGGTATAAAATTAAACAAGACATTCAGTAAAGTCAGTTATACCTCCCAGTAAGTTTAAATATAACAAGCAAAAAACGCGCGGAAGTTTCTTCGGCGCAATCGAGTTTTCAGCACAGCGTATAATCAAGGCCACCGAAAATATGTCTATCTTTCGGTGGTCTCGGTATAATGATCTATGAGCCATGGCCCATGAAACTTTTAACACGCCCTGTGCTGACCTATCAAATGTACTGTTGCCAAGCACGATTATGGCTGGCTTTAACTAATAAAATAAAATTACTACTAAGGCCTAGAAGGGGCCGCAATTTGGTATGTTTGATGACTGGAGGGTGGGACCAACATACCAATTTGCAGTCCTCTAGCCTCAGCAGTTTTTAAGGTCTGAGGGCGGCCAGAAAAAGTGCGGACGGACAGACAAAGCCGGCACAATAGTTTTCTTTCACAGAAAACTGAAACCACAGCCTTAGAAGAAAGAAAATGATATAAGCTCAACATTCAAGATCTCGTTCCGAGCCTGAATCCATAAATCATTATTCCTGAATAACAAGCTACCAACGGAACGCTAGTTAGAACGCCCATGAAATGATACACGTGAAAGAACAACCGTGCATTAACGTACGCCTGCACGAAACCCACCGACGACGTACGTGTCCGGTACGGGTCTCCCTCAGCCTTAGTTACCTGTCTTATCCTCTGAGCCTGTACCGTACAATTTCAGTGACGTGAATCGATATATGTCTTACTATTTTCTACACGGCAACACGCGCTCAGCTCACGGACGATGCAGAAAGCTGCATGAGGCTGCATTGTTAAATTATCTATTAGTCTAATCCAACCATCACACACACACACACACATCACAAACACACTGCAATCGTACTGAAGCTTAAAATGGAAAACTGCAGCATCTACAGCTTCAAATTGAGATATGCCACTCATTGGGCTCGTGAAACACTAATACACAAGTTACTGCAGTTTCAGGATGATTCTTCAATGCTTTGCACGAGTATTTTGGGGGTCCCATTTGCAGTATCTGCAAAATCAGTAGTAAGGCTAAGGAAAACTGCAGTATCTACCATTTTTCTCAGTTTCGTATTTTTGCAGATACTACAGTCTTCCATTTTAGGGCACCGTACTAGGGCGAGTGCATGAAGTCACTGTTATCCTAAGTTCCAACCGGGTAAGGTACAGGCTCGAATCCTGGTCAAGGTAAGGACATTTATCATATATCGTTCCTCTGAGTGTAGTTATTCTCAAGGTAAAGTGAATTCGAAATTAAATTGTAATCTGAGGCTTTATTTTTTAAATATATATGATTATATAATATATATATACATATATATATATATGTATATGCAAAACTAACATACATAAATACATGTACATTCAAAAGGTATGAACACCTCAATACCGTTCATTAAGTTTATTGAAGCACTGAATTTATCATATAACGCATTATAAGACACCTCTCTCTCTCTCTCTCTCTCTCTCTCTCTCTCTCTCTCTCTCTCTCTCTCTCTCTCTCTCTCTCTCTCAAACACCAAAGCAAACTTAGTATCTACCTGATATTTCAGAATTTGAAAAAATAATCGTTGCGTGAACAGGATAGAAAATCATTTTATACACCACTTAAAAAAGATGAAAGTAATTTTAGTCATAAGTGTATAAAGGCATATTCATAATCCGCCTAACATGAACTCGAGTGGGTGAAAATGAGTTCATTTCCTTTGGAATACGAACTCGCATGAGTGAAAATGAATTCATTTCTTTGGAACACGAACTTGTTTGAGTGAAAATGAATTAATTTCTCTTTAGAACATGAAGTCGCGACAGGGAAAAACGAACTCATTTCCTTTAGATCATGAACTCACCTGGGTAAAAACGAATTCATTTTCTTTTGAACGGGAACTCGCGTCAGGGGAAAATGGATTCACGTCCTTTGGAACACGAACTCGCGCGATTGAAAATGAATTCATTTCCACTGAAACATGAACTCGCGCCAGTGAAAATGAATCCATTTCCTCTGAAACATGAACTCGCGTCAGGGGCGGGGAAAATGAACTCACATTCAAACACACATACGAATCCTTTCAGCGAACTTCCTACGAACATTTCACTGTTCAAAATCAAAAGGGTTAAGATATTGCAGACCACGACAAAAAAAAAAAAAAAACTCCCAATCTCAGTCGAGTGGGTCTCCGGTCTCGTAAGACGGCAAAACACCCATTCCAAAACATCGCATGCATTCACGCGTGCATTCGAGTATATGCACACGTATGCAGAGAGCTTCGCTCGCGACAGTTCCACCTTATCTCCTTTAAGAGAGCAGTAGAGCCCCGGGAGGTCGTTAGCCTTTCGGACCTAAGCGAGTATTCTGGGAATGAGGTTGCTAAGTTCGGGTATTTCCTACGGTGGCTGGCGGTAATCGCGATAGCGAAACTGCTGGGGACTTAATTTATTATATAGATCAATAGACGCGTAAAGCTGGAACATGAATAAAACGCTGGCAATATGTACGTCCTAACCACTGCACCATTATATTATATTATATATATATATATATATATATATATATATATATATATATATATATATATATATATATATATATATATATATATATATATATATAACTGTCAAAACGAACACCATATTCCTGGAAGCTCCGGTTTTCAAATCAATGGCCCTTGTCGGCATGTTCCAATTGAATGACTGTCTACCTTCTGAATTATATAATATATATAATATATATATATATATATATATATATATATATATATATATATATATATATATATATATATAATGAATGTATATAAAGAATATAAACCATGTAAACAAACAATCCGTACATTAACATTCAAGTACACACACACTCGTGTCTACCCCCTGCATCCTCATTCACGCATAAGGGGAGACAACTAGGCTGGGGAAAGGGGGGTGGGGGGAGAGAGGTCTGGAATCTTGGTGGAGGGAGGGAGGGGGGGGGGAGCTGGACGGTGGTTTGGCGGGTGAGGCATTGTGGGAGATAGCAACAGTGTGACTGTCGCTTCGCTACACGCATGCAACTGCACGAACATTCGTCGGTCCGAAGGTCCGACGCGAGGGGGGGGGGGGGGGAAGGGAGCCCTCAGCTGACACGAATATAAAGAACATAAATAACTCCGCTGAACGAACGGAAATACCTACAGTAAGCACGGACAAGGACGAAATTGAGCGACAGCGGACAATGGCAGTTTCACAATCTGACGAACACGAACGTGAAGCTGGCCACGAAATTGGCGGGCGAGGGGGAGGAAGGGGGGGATGGATATCCGTGAACGAACGAGACGGGGATGGACGAACGCGTACAGACGTGAAGCGACCGTGAATTGTCATAAAAGGAATTCTGAGGAGGAAGAACCTTGAGGCACACTGCGCCGCCGCGTTTGAAAGTAAACAGAAAATGGTTATCGATATATACGTTCATTAATCATTATGAAATTCGAGCTCAATTTACTCACTGTAGTTACCGAATATCTTCAGCAGTGTTGTCATGCACCTGAAACGACGCATGATACTGTGGTAACCCCTACAAAAAAATCATATTTTTTTTTTCAAATCTACATAAAATGACGGGAGTAACAGTACTCCCTTATAATATACATATCATATATTGAGATATGACATACATCATGAATTTATGACATACATGTCATAAATTGAGATATGACATACATCATAAATTTATGATAAAATGTCATAAACTGAGATATGAAAACCTCGTTATGAATGATTGGGTGCATAAATTTCTTGGCGTCACCCTGGATGGGGAATTGCCAGGGTAACTGACGTAAAAAAATATTTGATTTTAATATGCACATGATATAAAGAAAAGTTAGACAGTACATAAAACGTTATGCTTAAAAAAATGTAAAAGACTTTTATATGAAAAGAAAATATTTAGTAATACATTCCTAAATGAGAAACTGTCAAGATAACTAAATATTTGCATAAAATAGCCATATTTAATAAACATCAAAGACATAATAAGGTCCAAAACAGCCGGGCTCCTTCAACAGGTAATCCAGGTAGAGTGTCATTTGTGGGTTCACAGGTACATATAGGGGGGGGGAGGGGAGCAGAGAGCCGTAAGCATCATCCGTAGAACAGGTGGAGATAGACACCTGTTGAGACAGGTGCTATATTCATATAGGCTTCTAGGTGACCCAGACCTGCAAAAAACCTTCAGTAACGCTACCGGTTCCAAGTGCTGTGAGTGCGCGAAGTTTTACGTGCTTCTCCAGCACGTAAACACTTTCAAGCTAAGACGAGAAACTCGTGGCAATGCGTAACACCGATAAAATGGGATGTCATTCATGGCGAAGCAATAAAACACGATGTTATGTCAGAGTCTACACAATGTAGATTACCCCCTTCCACAGACAACGTGTCAGGGTTGGGGAAGGGGGTGGGGGGGAGAGGGAGGAAAGGAGGTTTGCCGGTGCACGCACTATGCTTGCTGTAACCTGTTTCCTGCTCGTGTATGTATGCACTCGATTCCTCCTGCTGTGCTTGCCGCAGGAAAACTTTTCCTCGCTCAACTCTTCCTTCGTAAAATCATCACTCGGACAACGCACTGCGATGAGATCATCATCCCCTTCACATCAAAACCATATTGAAATCACTCGATCGGTTCCGTTACCTCACCGATAACACGTAACAATAATTCATGGCATGACACTGATCCTGTAGTAGTAGCAGTAGGAGGAAGAGGAGGAGGAGGAGGAAGAGGAGGAGGAGGAAGAAGAAGAATCCCGCGGGCAAAAACGGGGTAAACAAGCGAGTGACAACTCGAAAGCATCGTTTCACCTCGTGCAGGAGGGCCCCTGCCACGCCCTCCGAGATCTGTCAGATCCAAATGACATATGCCCACGGACTCGTCACTTTACCGGAGGGCGGGAGCGCGTGTAAGCTCCGCGTCCGACGTTCGCGAGAAGACTAAACCAAAGACGGAGAGTTTCGCCGTAGAGTTTATCGCGCGTCCGACGGACTGACTGACTGACTGCTGCTTGGCGCTTTATACACTAACTGCCAACATAATCGTCGCCTCCTCGTCCTTACAAATACGGAGTGGGGTCCTCGGTGGCCGTCACTTGGCAGAGTTCATCAGGTGCCGACGGACCTCGTCGGCCATGACGAATGGGAAACATGACGGAGGGAACTAACGATAAAAACTCTGCGTGAAAATGCATACACAAGGCCATCATGACAACAGCCTGCCTATAGACAGTAGTCTCGAAAACTGACTTAATTCAGTCGGATGTGTCCTGCCACTGCGTCGGTGCCTTTGGCCGCGAAGTTTACATTTCGACTCATCAACTAAGTCAGTTCGTCATCGAAGTTATATTTATCAATGTCATGACGAAACCAGGCGTCCGAATCAACTTCCAGCTGGAGGGGAGACGAAGGAAGCCAAGCGCCGAGGGATTCGGACGCGAGCCGCTGCACGTGGAATTGCGAGTGCGTAGAGCGGCCAGTATTGAACCACGACCAGGGAGGCGGGGCCCACCCGTTGTGAGAGAGAGAGAGAGAGAGAGAGGGAGGGAGAGAGAGAGGGAGAAAAAGAGAGAGAGAGAGAGAAAGTTAGTGAGGGTGGAGAAAGGGCGGTAATTAAAGGAGGGTAGGACGACAAAGGATGATAGATTGCGGGGGATATAACTACGAATCACTAATTGATCTGTGGACGAAGCCAGGAATAGCCATATAGCTACCGACTCGCCCGAATCACGACCAAAGGAAGGCGGTAAGAAAAGAGAGGTAAAGAAAGAAAGGAGGAAAGAAAAGGGGTAGGTCATGAGGAGGAAAAGGTAAATGGCGGGTTGGGAAAGGTAGGTAAGGTGGGTCAAGCACTTTTTTTTGGGGGAGGGGGAGGGGGTTGAGGATGGGAGAGCAGCTGGGAGTAACAGAGCGTCGTCGGCAGGTACAGTTGATGACGAGGGAGGGATCTTGCACTCGGCGTTGAGAGAGAGAGAGAGAGAGAGAGAGAGAGAGAGAGAGAGAGAGAGAGAGAGAGAGAGAGAGAGAGAGAGTCCTATGATTGGGAAAACGAATAACAAACGAATGACAAAAGGGAGAGATTCCTACATTAGATAAACAAATACATTAACAGAGAGAGAGAGGGAGAAGTTTTTAAAACGACAGTAAAACCAAAAGCAAACTCAAACACAGATAAGGAGAGAGAGAGAGAGAGAGAGAGAGAAAGAGAGAGAGAGAGAGAGATATGCATGCATTAGGTAAAAAGACAAAAAGAATATCAAACACTGAGAGAGAGAGAGAGAGAGAGAGAGAGAGAGAGAGAGAGAGAGAGAGAGAGAGAGAGAGAGAGATGCCTACATTAGGTAAAAAACAAAAAAGAATATCAAACACAAACACTGACAGACACAGAGAGAGAGAGAGAGAGAGAGAGAGAGAGAGAGAGAGAGAGAGAGAGAGATTCCTACATCAGGCAAAAACAAAAAAAGAATATCAAACACAAACACTGACAGAGAGAGAGAGAGAGAGAGAGAGAGAGAGAGAGAGAGACAGAGAGAGAGAATGGCGGGTGAAAAGGTGGAATGAAATCCGTCTTGTCTTGAGGAACAAGAACGATCCCCGCGCCCCCGCGAAGTCTCGGGAGATGGGCGAAGAAACCTCCGACCCCCGCCCGCAGAATAAGATGTGGAGGGTCTTCCTTGGTAGGCGTGTCCTCGCTCCTGAAGGATGCAGTTCCTTATATTGAAAGGATTTTACGAGAAATGGTGCATCGAGCAATCC
>NC_089771.1:32255383-32265383 GCF_040412425.1 Macrobrachium rosenbergii
CCTCAGGTGAAATAAAGATATGAGACAAGCCTCAGGAATGGCACCGTTTCTCATGCATGGGGAAATTGTGGTGATGTCCGAATAAAATGTTAGTAAACAAGTATACTTCCACATTTTCACACAATTGAACAAAATAATTAAACACGTCTTGGGCTGAAAAGACTAAAATTCAGATCAATATTGATATTACATTCTACAGAATAGAGGTCAAAATTAAACATCAAATAAGTAAAAGCACTTGACCAGAAGTAACAAAAATTGAATAGACAACATTGTCATAAAAGCCTGATCGAGGATTAAGACACAAATCTGAAGAAATATCACTGAACATTCAAATAAATAAAAGTACTGAACAAAAGTAACAAAACTGAACAGACATTGTCATAAAAGACTTAATCGAGAATTAAGACATTCAAAAAATATGAAGATATATAACTGAACATCAAATAAATAAAAGCACTTGAACAAAAGTAACAAAAATTGAATAGACAACATTGTCACAGAAGCCTGACTGAGGATTAAGACACAAATCTGAAGAAATATCACTGAACATTCAAATAAATAAAAGCACTTGAATAAAAGCAAAAAATAAAATTGAACAGACAACATTGTCATAAAAGACTTAAGCGAGAATTAAGACATACAAAAAATATAAAGAAAAATGTCACCATCATCGAATAGCACTGACAGATGTGATACCATTTCAGACACTCAAAAGCTTCAGAGGGGAGAAAAATCGAAGAGTACCCGGAAGGTAACCGAAAAGAAATGGATAGCCCCGCAGGCAAGCAAGCAGGCAGGACAGGCAGGTAGGGCAAGCACCAGGTAGGTCGTTTAAAGGGGCCTGCATGCATGCAGGCACCGCGGGCGCGCCTCTCCCTCTCAGCCAAATCCACCTGGAAAGGCTCTCCCAGAATACAGTTTTCTCCTTCGAATGTCTGGCAATAAACAAAATAAAGGAGCAGGGAGCAGGCGAGGGCTAAAATTATCCCGGCCTCTAACGCATTTGAGAGAGAGAGAGAGAGAGAGAGAGAGAGAGAGAGAGAGAGAGAGAGAGAGAGAGAGAGAGAGAGATTCGTTTCAGATACTGGGTACGGGAATATATACTTATTTGAGAATTTCCAGAGTATGCAATTTGGAGTAAGGAATTGAGAGAGAGAGAGAGAGAGAGAGAGAGAGAGAGAGAGAGAGAGAGAGAGAGAGAGAGAGAGAGAGAGAGAGAGTTCGTTTCAGATACTGGGTACGGGAATATTTACTCTTTCGAATCTCCAATGTATTCAATTTGGAGTGCAGAGAGAGAGAGAGAGAGAGAGAGAGAGAGAGAGAGAGAGAGAGAGAGAGAGAATATCCACTTTACGGTCCAACAATAAAAGCGTGCTATAAATAGAAGCACGGGCACAGAGAGAGAGAGAGAGAGAGAGAGAGAGAGAGAGAGAGAGAGAGAGAGAGATCCGCTTTACACCACAAAAATAAAAACTCGCTATAAATAGAAGCGAAGGAGTTATGGTTCGGATTCTGGGTCTCCTTTAAAGTACATTTACTTGTCGATGACGCATAAAGAATAATATTCTTTCGTTCTTTCCTCTAGTCCTGGAATATTTTACTTTTTTAAACGAGTGTTCCTACATGTGAATGAATGGCATCGCGTGCTCTCTCTTTCTTCTCTCTCTCTCCACCTTCCATCGTGATCTTTTATCTCTCCACGTTCGTCGGTGTGACTTGGCTGTATAAGTTCCATATCCTTGGCTAAAGACGAAAAAATAAAACGCTGGTATTTATATACTTTTTAAAATATTGGAATTACAACCTTTCTTACATTGGAGACACAAGGAAGAATTTGGATACATAAAAAGCTATAATTTGGATACATAAAAAGCTATCATTTGGATGCATAAAAAGCTATAACTTAGATACATAAAACGCTATAATTTGATACATAAAAAGCTATAACTTGGACACATAAAAAGCTATAATTTGGACACATAAAAGCTATAATTTGGATACATAAAAAGCTATAATTTGGATGCATAAAAAGATACAATTTGGAGACATAAAAAGCTATAATTTTGATACATAAAAACCTATAATTTGGATACATAAAAAATTATAATTTGAAACATAAAAAGCCATAATTTGGATACATAAAAAGCTATAATTTTGATACATAAAAAGCTATAATTTGGATACATAAAAATTATAATTTGGATACATAAAAAGCTATAATTTGGATGCATAAAAAGCTACAATTTGGATACATAAAAAGCTATAGGAACAAACGACAAGAATTTAGTAGTTCATTGTTGGGACGAATATCACAGTATGAACTTTTGATCATTGTAAAATAACGTTCAAAATCAATAATATAAATGAACTCAGAGTTGCCAAAGGAGCAATAATCTACTCCACTATACCCACGGTGGCTGGAAACAAATGCTTTGGTAGCCTGGACAAATTCACCAAGAATAATATTAGCCTTACTTGAAACCAGCCTTTTGGGTATGGTTAGAGAAGGTATCCAGCACTCTTTACCTGTTCATTTCAATTCCGAACCAGACTAAAACCTTCGAGGCAGTATCCTAAATGATGACGAAAATTGGCGTCTCGTGAGATATCATAAACTCGTCCAAGCTACCAGGCTCCGGAATTCGCCAAAATTCCATTTGTTTCTTAGAGTCAATCTAGGGCAGTGTCCAAACTTTACTGTGTATTACACACGTATTCGTTGTTAAAAATTATATATACATATATATATATATATATATATATATATATATATATATATATATATATATATATATATATATATGTTTTGAATGAATGAATAAAACTGATATGAAGGCACATATTTTACTGGTATCTTTTTGTAGTTAGTATATGATTCAGAACAAGAGAAATGGGACAACTACAAGTAAGCTATGATTTGCCTGCATTTCAACCATTTGATCTGATTTGCTGTAATCCGAATTTCCAAATTTTGCTATAAAATAAGGTGAATAAACAAGCCCCAAAAATGAACTTGCTTAAAAAAAAAAGATTAAAGAAATACATAAAGAGCCTCAGCCAGTAGAAACAAACCGATCGAAAATGAAATGCGTCTGTATCTGTCATCAATAACCTCGCAGAGCGAATTTTCCAGTTGCAATCTTGCAACCGACAAATCGGGAAGTTTTGCGCAAGTTTAATACGATGGAGGGACCGAGTCGGACAGGAAATGCACCTGTTATCTGCCAGACGGCGTTGCTGGGGTTAAAATCGAAGGAAATATTTCGTTTTTATTATATACGAGTATTTCCAAATGCTGTGTGCCCGATGATATCTAGTTGTGGGCCAAATGTGGGTCATAGTTTAGACGCCCCTAAAATAGAGGAATGCTAATTTAACATACTATTTCGCTGAAAGCAAAGCTAATATGGGCCATAGTTTAGAGACCCCTAAAATAGAGGAATGCTAATTTAACACACTATTTTGCTATAAGTAAAACTTCTCTGCATTACTTATCAACCTTTCTTAGGAGTCCCGTTTGATGCTTAATTGATCTCAAGATTTTTCGGGTCAGTCAATCAATTTCCCTTAATCAACCTCAACCTTAATGACAAAAAGATAAGGGAAATACCACGGGAGAAGCAGAGTGAGATGCCAAAGCCTGATCGTAGCTGGAGAGAAACTGTCACCGATATGTCTAGATCAAGGATCATTAACTGATAAATATTATCATTAAGTTTCAATTTCAGTTTCAGTTTCAGTTTCAGGAAAAGCAAAGCAAAGTGCCAAAGCCTGATTGTAGCTGGAGAGAAACTGTCACCGATATGTCTAGTTCGGGGATCGTTAACTAATAAATATCACCACTAAGTTTCAGTTTCAGTGTCATGTTTCAGTTTCAGAGAATAAGACAAGAGAACCACTTACTCAACCAGGAGAGAACACACGCAAAGAACGATCAGAAAAAATAAAATGTCTAATTTTAAAAATAAGAAATAAAAAAGCTTCTTGCAAATAGAACTTAGAAGAATATAACACGAGCCCAGCATTTTTACACCTTAAGGGAAACACAAATTCAAAATGTCTTTCCTGCTTTTATTTATGTGTGCGCGTGCGCGCTTGCGCAAGCGTTAACAACTGCTGAACTACGAAGGAGCGTAAACGAAGTCAATTTCCTTTGAAAATTGTTTGAAATTGTTTTTTCGCCCTACTTCAATAAAGGTCCGCGACCTGTTAACAGTTTTAAGTTTATGCTAAAATTTTATCGAATATTTCTGACGGGGAGCGAACGGGCAATCTCATACAGGAAAACGTGTTAAACATTGTATATATAATATACATCTATATATCTATATATATACATATATATACATATTCTCGCAACGCCAGTTTCACGAACCAATCAATCACTCAATAAGGCGGTATTCTACCCATCTCAATATGGTACAAATTAATATTATTCCCTTACTGACTTTATTTACCTAACATAAAAATTCTTCGCAAAGGCAGCAGCACCAACAACTTTAATAATAATAATAATAATAATAATAATAATAATAATAATAATAATAATAATAATAATAATAATAATAAAACTTTTCAATAAAGATGAAAATTAAAGTCAATAAATTATTATAATAATAATAATAATAATAATAATAATAATAATAATAATAATAATAATAATAAAAACCAAACTTAAATAAAGACGAAACTCTGACAAAGTCAACAAATAACAACACATAAAAACTAGACGAAAAAAAAAAATATTTAAAATCCGATTGCAGTCTGGCATTGCTAAAAGCCTCCTGCTTATTCGGCGCGCGAGCGCGCTCTCCGGCATTACGGAAATCGCATTTATAATTCGTCCCGCAAACACCTTACCACCAAAACCCTTCACTGCCGAAGAAACCTGGAACCGGAGGTAGGTATATAGCATGAGGCGTGTTTTCCGACTCTTTTCAATGATATGAAATTTTATTCCGACGCCATACGCAAGAAATTCCTTGGGCTGGAAATAGCGAGAAGTCGAGATATGATTTATCTGTAATACTTCCTTTTTCGTTTGTCAATTATTATCATTATTATTTCGTTTGTTATTACTATTGGCAGTTTGTGAAATATATTCTTGATTGACGATTGGCATAATTCTTCGTTTGGGAAGTCTTACGGATTAGTAATTTTCTATATTCTTGATGATTGCGGATTTGCTTAATTCTTCGTTTGTCAAGTTCTGCGGATTAGTAATATCTATAATATATTCTTTATCGCTGATTCGTTTTATTCTAGATTTGCATATTCTTGTATCTCACCAAAAAGCGAGACTGGTTTGAATATTAATACTGCGTATCAGAACGGTTTTTCCTTCCTCATAATGAAGCAAAATCAGTAACTAGATTAGTTTTTATATACCGATTTTTATACTACACAATTTGTGTTTTCCATCAGACGGGCGGAAGCGTGTGAAAGTAAATAAAAGTAAATAAAATAAAAACTACTGAGGCTAGAGGGCTGCAATTTAGCGTGTCTGATGATTGGAGGGTGGATGATCAACATACCAATTTGCAGGCCTCTAGCCTCAGTAGTTGTTTAAGATCTGAGGGCGGACAGAAAAAGTGCGGACGGACAGACAAAAAAGCCATCTCAATACTTTGCTTTTACAGACAACTGAAACTTGCTGGTCTGTTCCTGACGAGATACCCACTCTCACAGCTAAAAGTCTGTTATTTAACCCCACCTCACCTCTAGCCAAACTTCCAAACACGAAATTGAACGCCTTCCTACTTTTCCTGACAAGACGCCCACTCTCACATCTACCGAGCGGCTGAGTGGCTGATTCTCTCGTCATTCAACCCCACCCCACCTCTCGCCCAACTTCCAAACACGGAATTGAGCGGAGAAGGGTGGAAACGACACGAGAAGGCGGGCTATACACAAACAACAGTCACTTGCGGGCGGTTTTCCGAAAAGTTGCGTCAAAATAATCTTCTTAAAGTGTGGAACTTCAAAGGCGATTTCTGCCGAGTTGACTCAGCCTGCCGTGAGGAATTAATCATCCTATCGGGTAATATTCTCTCTATTTTTATATTTATTTTTTGTTTAGGTTTTTCCCCTGGGTTGCACCTCCTTTCACTTGGTTTTTGCAAGCTTTATCAAATATAAACAGACAAAACGGACATAGAGCTGGAGTTATGTAAGCGTTTATTGTTCAGCTAAAGTCATACAAACAGAATGATAAATATATGCCCCTTTTCCCAAAGACTACATGCGCATGAAAAAAGCATACAGGTGTATACAGGTGTATATGTATGACAAATTCAGATAATAACAAAATTACTTTCACTGATGTTACAGAACATTTTATCCTGCTAACACTATAAATATTCGAGTAATCGAATCTAAAATGGTTTAAAATTGCAGGCTTTAACAATACGCACCTTAGCAATCAGGGTATCAACGCGTTGACGAAGCAGAGTGAAGAAGTCCTCCAAAGATCGAAGAATTCCGAATAAAAAATATCTTTTGTAATCAACGTTTTTTCTTTCTTCGCACCAAAGGGAGCATTCTCCATTTGCATACTAACCATGTTACACACCAGAATGACGAAGCAGAATCAAGAACGAATTCTGGGGGGAAGAGAGAGAGAGAGAGAGAGAGAGAGAGAGAGAGAGAGAGAGAGAGAGAGAGCACATATATGTTATTGCCTTTACCTCTTTGAACTACGCGAAATAAACAAAAATGCCATAAAAACGAGGACTTAAAGAAAAAGCCACTAGTATATCTTTCTTCTTTCTTCTTTCTCTTCTTCTTCTTCTCTCTCTTCTCTCTCTCTCTGTTAAACATGCAGACTAAAGGGGAACCTTCAGAAAGCACAAGAGCAGCAAAACCCCGCGACCTCAGAAGATGAGAGAGAGAGAGAGAGAGAGAGAGAGAGAGAGAGAGAGAGAGAGAGAGAGAGAATTTTGTTGGTTTCGTCGACAGTGAAAATATTTCTGGGAGCGAGAGAAAGAAATAGAGAGAGTGCGCGTTCTTACCGCTGTAGTCCCTTCAGTTCAGGAAATAGATTCCAGCGCCTGTGGCCTGGAAATTCCGAAGTGTTGCTCGGCACCAGAGCTAGCAATTGCAACCTCATTACTCCCCCCTTTTCCCACCCCCAACCCCACACCCCCCCATTGCAATCGCTTCCTGGCAACAAAGAGCGTACGCGATCGCTCACTTTCGTCACCTATTAAATGCTTGCCCTAGGTTCTTGCAAGTGCTTGGGAAGACGCTGATAGATAGTCATCTGGCTGGAAATACTGGAAGGCGACTGACACAGAGCGAAGGGGGCCATAGGAATTCGGGAATGCTAGAGGCGAACAGGCGAAGTTGGCGATGAAATTTTGGCAGCCTAAATAAATGGGAATTTGGAATTTCATCTAGAACTTGGTAGACGAGAGATGCACAGTTGTAAATAGAGTATGTATAATATTTTTACTGATATACATATTTGTATGTATGCATGCATGTGTGTATATGTGTATATATATATATATATATATATATATATATATATATATATATATATATATATATATATATGTGTGTGTGTGTGTATACATATATATATATATATATATATATATATATATATATATATATATATATATATATATATATATATATATATATATATATATATATATTACGTTTGCTTGCATGTGCTTGTCTGTTTATTTAAGCGTGTTTTAGATTTATGGGTTTCAAAGACCGGCCATTCATAAATTCCGCAAATGAAACCAACGCTGTATGGAACCCATTCAAATGAAGAATGAACCCAAATTGTCAGCTATGGCACGAGCAATTACATCCCATTAAAAATGACGCCCCATCTCATTAATACCACTGCACAAATAACCTGACAATATGTCTAAAATTACCAGAGTTGAAACTTGGAGTAATAGTACCTTCCCATAGCTGCGTTTGTTTCCGTGTGAATGTTTGGCAAGCTGTAACCTCTTAAAATAACTTGATGTTAAAAAGAGAGACATTAATTACTCGATATCAAATGAGTTCACTGTCTTACACAATAATGACAGTGAAAAGAATAAATTAAATAAGTAACTACAATGGAAAATACGTATTACAGCATCTAATATTTTCACTGTGCCATCAAGCAGAGAGAGAGAGAGAGAGAGAGAGAGAGAGAGAGAGAGAGAGAGAGAGAGAGTCAATAAGACAGTTACAATTACTACAATGGCAAATACGTATTACAGCATCTAACATTTTCACTGTGCCATCAAGCAGAGAGAGAGAGAGAGAGAGAGAGAGAGAGAGAGAGAGAGAGAGAGAGAGCAAATTGAACTGTAACTGTAATGGTAAATATAAATAGATCCAATATTTTCACTTCGCCATCAAGCACACACACACACACACACACAGAGAGAGAGAGAGAGAGAGAGAGAGACCTAGCCCTGTGAATCCCAAGTGATAAGATTATCATACTGTTCTAATCAGGACACTGAATCTTATAATTAGGAAATTAGGATTAAGGGCCCTATCGATTGTATGAGGGGAACGTCCTGGAGGCGGGAGTGGGGGAGGGGAGGAGGGTAGAGTTATGATTAGCGGCAACTACATTAACGATGAGAGAGAGAGAGAGAGAGAGAGAGTTGCTTCGACTTCCTGATAGGCGTCGCATAAGTATGAATCTACTTTAATATGGTATATTACCTTCGCTTCCAAGATCCCCTTTCAATGGCACAAATGATAATTATTACCTGACGCTGCCAAACGCTATTGACCGCTCACAAGGCCTCCTGTACCTTCAGAAAAACAAGGTCTGAGTGCCCTTTGCTTCAGCACACTAAAGCGGCCACTGACTTGAAGTTCAGGCTCCCAAAGAATTATTAATAAAGAGGCCACTGAAAACATCCTGGCCCTTGACTTGAAATTCTTTAAGCTTCCAAAGAATAATACTGGTTTCAACCTCCCACCGCAGCAGACGCCCCTAACACTGCAGCAGTAACTGATCACGATACAGAGCCAGGGATTTTTTTCATTGCCCTACGGGAGACACGAACCCCCTCCCGCGACATCTGAGTGGCTTGCCACGACGCACCACCATACCAGAGGACCAGCTGCATTTAGTTCAGTTAACAATGACGTCACTTCTCCGGCACAAAAAAAGAATACTCCTTTTAATTTAACGTCTTTTCACTGCCTCCAAATTCTACCGTGAAAGCGAAGACGCCATTTCCTTAATTACAAAATTTTAAAAAAGTCACAAAGGTAGACGTCAGAGAACTGGAGAACTATCTGTTGAAGGAGAAGTCTCAGGGTGTTCGAGAAATGATAACTGTTCCTAGATGGATCTAGATATTATACAAAGGAGGAATTGGAACTGGACCATAAAATTTAGGTTAAAAACCAAGCGCTGGGACCTATAAGGTCATTCAGCGCTGAAAGGGAAATTGAGAGCGAAAATGTTTGAAAGGTGTAACAAGAGGAAAACCTCAAAGCAGTTGCACTATGAAATAAGTAAGGTGGAAGAAAGAGAATATGATCGGAGGTATAGTAAAAAGAATGAAAGGGGTTGCAGCTAGGGGCCGAAGGGACGCTGCAAAGGACCTTGAGTAATGCCTACAGTGCACCGCGTGAGGCGCGCTGACGGCACTAACCCCGCCCCCTACGGATGAAATCAAGAAGGGGATAACCAAAATACATGATAAATTTGATTTAAATCTGAATAACAGAGGAACACATTCTTATACATCTCAAAGGTATATCATTCTTTAACGACCCTCGCACCGATAAAACAGAAATAAATGGAACAATAAATAACAAGACAAAACAAATAAAAAAAGATACAGAGAATATTCTATAGAGTCTGTATGTGACTAGTGTCGCGTCTTTATCATCTGCGACGGTATTCTGAGGAGAAAAAGTGGCAGAACTCACACCGGGACTATATAATGTTCGACACGCTACACTATTGACAAAGGGAAGGTTATTACGTTATGGAAATTGGAGTCCTGTACTA
>NC_089771.1:32267883-32272883 GCF_040412425.1 Macrobrachium rosenbergii
TTGCTGCAGGGGAGCGAAGTGGAAACTCAAGTACATATTATAGCTTTACATACGAGACTTTCCCAAAAAGCCGATATTAGCAAAAGGAGTCTACAGAACTTTTCCTCCGTCGTAAGGGGAGACTTGCCTCGGTATTTTCCAAACTACAGGAAATCGATGCGACCCTAACTTGATGCGAATCTTCGCTCGAGAGACTCCGAGTCTGCTGCGCATGAGCGAAGTGGGGTGGGAGGTGGGATGAAGAAATAAATATGAAGGGGGTATACTATATAATGTGTAACAGGAGGATTGGAAGGTTGAAAGAATGTGAATGAGGAAATATATGTTCAGGAAATGAAGCTGTGAGTTTGACCCGAGTGATAATTAAAAAAAATTAATGTTAAAGAACGCAGTATAGATAAAATAAACAATAACTGTTTATCAAAAAAAATATGAATGCAAAAATGTCTTATATATCAAGTTTGATTAAATCTCAATACAAAGAACATCGTTCTGAGAATGCAGGACACAGTAAATCCAGCTTTGGAACTGTAATATAAAATTTAGGCCAAAGGCCAGGCGTTGGGACCTACGAGGTCATTCAGCGCTGAAAATAATGTTGGAACAATTGTCAGGAGAGAGTGGAAAAGTAAACGGAAGAAAAGGAATTTGAACGGAGGTACAGTAAAAGGAACGAAAGAGGTTGCAGCTAGGGGCCGAAGGGACGCTGCAGCGAACCTTGAGTAATGCCTACAGTGCGCCGCGTGAGGTACAATGACGGCACTAACCTCGGCTTTAATTGGTATGAAATACGAAACAGAAATAAAAATACAACCGAAAATCATGACGTGGAAAGATCTGAAATTCCGAACTTTCTCTTATTTTTCGCCGGACGAAAAAATCTTGATATAAACACGAGCAAAAAACTTAACAGAAACGCGATCAAGCTAAAAACACTGTTTTTGGCTGAATTTTTGAAGAAAAACAACGACTTTTTAGAGCTTTCAGCGAGGGAAATAAAAGAGCCAATCCTCGCCAGGCATTCGAGTGTTAACAAGAGAAAGTATGAGGAAATTTTGTGAAACTGCGGAAAAGTGAGATCACAGCTTCCAAACAAATGGATTTCAAATGATAAACGAGACAGGCATTTGATAATACAGTGTTTTCCATATAATTATTATTATCATTATAGTTTCCGTTGGCGCGCGTAATAGATACATACATGCATGCATGCATACCTGTGTGTATTACTTAAAGGAACACGTGTATGCATGTATATACGGTCATTTTCTTGTCTTGTCTGGGAGAGTACTTGATGTTGTGTGAATATATATATATATATATATATATATATATATATATATATATATATATATATATATATATATATATATATATATATATATATATACACACATATATATAATATATGGAGTTAGAGAGATAAAGGCAGACAAGCAAACAACAAGAGAGAGAGAGAGAGAGAGAGAGAGAGAGAGAGAGAGAGAGAGAGAGAGAGAGAGACTACAGAGACCTTACAGTTCGTTCGTTGCCCCCAGATCCTCACAGTGAGGCACCTCTGAGTATGCCTACAGAGAGAGAGAGAGAGAGAGAGAGAGAGAGAGAGATTTTTTGCATTCTTCGAGTTCAACCTGGAAATAGCAACACGGTATTGCAAGAGGGAGGGTTGGGATGAGAAGGTTGAAGTTTCATTATGATCACAGTCCAGAAACAGCTGGAAGTTAACGAAGCGTGAAGAGATAGGAGTTTCTCCAAGAATAAAAGGGAAAATACTACGAGAATGAAAAGGAAAACACTCCAAGAATAATGAGGAAAATACTCCAACAATCAAAAGAAAATACTACAAGAATAAAAAAGGAAACTACTCCAAGAATAAAACGGAAAATACTCCAAGAATAAAAATGGGAAAAAAATAGAAAAGAAAAATACTCCAGGAATAAAAAAGGAAAATACTCCAAGAATAAAAATGGAAAAAAAAAAAAAGAAAAATACTCCAGGAATACAAAAAAGGAAAATACTCCAAAAATAAAAATGGAAAAAATAAAAAAGAAAATACTCCAAGAATAAAAATGGAAAAAAATAAAAAAAGGGAAAATACTCCAAGAATAAGAAGGAAAAACTCCGAGGACAAAAATGGAAAAAAGTAAAAAAAGGAAAATACTCCAAGAATAAAAGGGAAAATACTCCAAGAATACAAATGGAAAAAATAACAAAGGAAAATACTCCAAGAATAAGAAGGAAAATACTCCAAGAATAAAAAGGAAAATACTTCAAGACTAAAAAAGGAAAATACTCAAGGGGGGAAAAAAGGAAAATACTCCAAGCATAAAAGAGAAATAATTCCTCTGTTGAATGTAATCAAATAAAATTTCATCCTTCGATGAACTTCACAGTTTTATTCAGCAGAAAATCTATAAGAAATTCTCTTCATTTAAAGACTCCTACATAAATATTGTTTAAAAAGATTCCAAACATATTTATCTCTCTCTTTCCTCTCTCTCTCTCTCTCTCTCTCTCTCTCTCTCTCTCTCTCTCTCAGGGCAAACAATACCTGGAAAATATTCAAAAGACTATCATCAGCAGTTAAAGTGTAAAAATCGTAGTAAAATTTTTACGCACTTTTGTGATCTCAAATATAACAAAATTCCTCTGGCATCTAACATATCAGATTTCAGAATTCACACCGATGAGGAAGACCCGGATTTCGAAATGTTAGAGTAGGAAGGGATGCACAAGATTTGGCCCTCTCTCTCTCTTCTCTCTCTCTCTCTCTCTCTCTTCTCTCTCCTCTCTCTCTCTCTCTTTATTTATCTATTAAAGAGAGCGTAAAGGAACCTCTCTCTCTTCTCTTCTTTCTTTCTTTCTTTTCTTCTTTTCTCTTCTCCTCTCTCATTTACCCATTAAAGAAAAGCATAAAGGAACTCTCTCTCTCTCTCTCTCTCTCTCTCCTTCTTGTTCTTCTTCTTCTTCTTCTGCTAAAGGATACAGTGAAAGAATTTCCTTTTATTCAGACGGTTGTCAAAATGTTCCTTTAAGCATTCTTAAACAGAAGAAGAAGAAGAAGAAGAAGAAGAAGAAGAAGAAGAAGAAGAAGAAGAAGAAGAAGAAGAAGAAGAAGAAGAAGAAGAAGAAGAAGAAGAAGTAAAGAAGAGAGAGAGAGAGAGAGAGAGAGAGAGAGAGAGAGAGAGAAAGAGAGAGAGAGAGAGAGAAAAAAGCTTAGCATAAGCGAGGTGGGGCCACACACAACACCTCTGAGATACCAATATATATACTTCCTTGCCATACCTTCCGCCTTCGAGAGACCCAATAACCTTTGTAAAAAAAAAAATCGATATCGTCACCTTGGTAGAACGTGTCACAAATATGTCAAATAAAAAACTTTATTGCGAATTCCACGGAGAAAAAATGCGGTTCAAAGATGCTCCAAAAAAAAAAATGTCTAAAAGGGAAAGTTAAAAACGCGGAAATATCTTCAGAGTAGAGGAGAAAACATTATTAACAAAAAACGAGCGACCAAAGACGTCTGCACGTTTAATGGACAGTCAGTTGAGAGACAACAAACGGGAAACAGAAGAAAGAAAAAAGAAAGAAAATAAAACAGAAGAGAGAGAGAAAATTACTTGGCAAACCACGAAAAAATAATGACAAATCATTTATAGAAACTGACGGACGAGTTATGTTAACAAACGGTCGATCTCAAAATGAAAATATTTTACAATGTAAAGCACGAAAGACTAAAAGTACAAAAAATTATATTTTCATGAAATATGAGAAACTTTCAGCGAAGGGAAAATACAGAAAATAAAAGATACAAATATATAAGTATATTGAAACAAGGAGGTAAAATAATACCCCACTAACAAGTACAAGAAACAAAATAGACAAATATCTAGTGAAAATAGAAATTAAAAAAAAAAAATTAAAAACCTCGCTTTAAAAACCGAAAGGTAATTTCAACGCAAGGAACCAAAAAAAGGAAAATAAAATCACAAAAAACCTGAAGATAATTTCAACGCAAGGAACCAAAAAAGAGAAAATAAAATCACAAAAAACCTGAAGATAATTTCAACGCAAGGAACCAAAAAAAAAGAAAATAAAATCACAAGAAACCTGAAGATAATTTCAACGCAAGGAACCAAAAAAAAAAGGAAAATAAAATCACAAAAAAACCTGAAGATAATTTCAACGCAAGGAACCAAAAAAGAGAAATAAAATCTTTCCAAAAACCGAAAGCGAATTTCAACGCAAGGAAAAAAAAAAAAAATTCAAAAACCTCAAGTTAATTTCAGAGCCAGGAACCCCCCCCAAAAAAAGGGAAATGAAATCACACGAAAGACCTGCTACTAGTATCGAGGGCACCGAAGAAGTGCATGAGACTGCAACAGGAGAGACCAGAGAGCCAATGGGCCGATTTCCACATGGGGGAAAATACACAACCAAAATTCTTTAAACCTACATAACTCCGGGAAGAAACGAGGATCACTGCGTCGTGGGAGACACTAATGCGATTTCTGAGGGGTTAGCCCCAGGAGGAGGAGGAGGAGGAGGAGGAGGAGGAGGAGGAGGAGGAGGAGGAAGGGCCGGGCAGTGGTGGAAAGGAAACGTGACGGTAAGGAGCAAGGATGGGGCAGAACATGATACGGCTGGGTGAGAGAAAGATGAAAAGGAGAGAGAGAGAGAGAGAGAGAGAGAGAGAGAGAGAGAGAGAGAGAGAGAGAGAGAGAGAGAGGATGAAAACCTTGATGCACAGACCTGGAAAATATCCACTGAATAAAATCAAATCAATATTGATAAATAAATACATAATAATAATAATCCAAGCTTACATTTCGGCAAGGAGACTCCATTCAATCTTTATAACTCCAAATCCCTCTTATTATCGAATCCACTTTATTCTGGGAAATAACTTAACCCGAAGGAAATTGTAAATGATAACTGTATCCGCCGCAGCCAGGATTCGAACCTGTGCTTTTTGGTTACGACACAATGGTTGAAAATCG
>NC_089771.1:32277883-32297883 GCF_040412425.1 Macrobrachium rosenbergii
TTTTCTCTCCTCAGAAACGAAACGTGTAAACCAGATTTAATGCGTAGACAGATCACTCATCCCATTTGAATATGATACTTAACACAGTTATCAATAATAAGAAAATATACAATTTCCAACAGATAGTATACAATTACAACAAAAACTGAACTACCATGGCAACACAGGCACGTACATGAATGTATAAAAAAAGTATAACTTACTAACAATTATTGCATATCCATCAATACACTTCATCTGAAAAGGATTACTATGTATACACATGCATGCAAACAAAATCTCTCTCTCTCTCTCTCTCTCTCTCTCTCTCTCTATATATATATATATATATATATATATATATATATATATATATATATATATATATATATATATATATATATATATATATATATATATATATATACATAGATTTTGATCCTAAGCTCAAAACAATTGTAAGGATATCACTTTCATATTTCGGATTTATACATCACGAAGGTTGAACAAACAAACACATACATACATACACACGTACATACATACACACACATACATACATAAATACGTCCACTTAACAAATATGACATGTATAAAAGTATGTCAAACAAAAACGCAACGGAACGAATCTTGAGAAACTCCCAGACTTCCGACTACAACAATACAACATCCTAGCAGCCCCGGGACCACATCGCATTAACGATCCTGAAAGACTATGCACCAGACTCCCTCTCTCTCTCTCTCTCTCTCTCTCTCTCTCTCTCTCTCTCTCTCTCTCTCTCTCTCTCTTCCAGAATCAACAGCGGCCTTTTGACAACCCTGGAAATGGTCCAGCGATCTGAGCATCTGGTCCACGAGCAGTTCCATCACGTAGCCAATATCCCGTTCTGGGAGAGGTGGGTCATTGTTGGCTATCCTTCTTACTCCCATTTCTTGCCCTGGCCCGAGAGAGAGAGAGAGAGAGAGAGAGAGAGAGAGAGAGAGAGAGAGAGAGAGAGAGAGAGAGAGCCAATTATACAGTTACAAGCAACTATAATGGTAATTACATCTTGCCGCATCTGATATTTTCACTGTGCCATCAAGCACAAGCAGAGAGAGAGAGAGAGAGAGAGAGAGAGAGAGAGAGAGAGAGAGAGAGAGAGAGAGAGAGAGAGAGCCAATTATAAAGTTACAAGCAACTATGATGGTAACACGTCTTACAGCATCTGATATTTTCACTGCGCCATCAAGCAGAGAGAGAGAGAGAGAGAGAGAGAGAGAGAGAGAGAGAGAGAGAGAGAGAGAGCCAATTATAAAGTTACAAGCAACTATGATGGTAACACGTCTTACAGCATCTGATATTTTCACTGCGCCATCAAGCAGAGAGAGAGAGAGAGAGAGAGAGAGACAAATTATACAGTTACAAGCAACTTTGATGGCAATACGTTTTACCGCATCTGATATTTTCACTGTGCCATCAAGCACAAGCAGAGAGAGAGAGAGAGAGAGAGAGAGAGAGAGAGAGAGAGAGAGAGAGAGAGACCCTTCCCTCCCCCCCCCAACCTCCCAACACATGGTAGTTTGAAGAGCACAGGTGAACGAATCGAAATGAGTCACTAAGATGTAGTTGTTGGAGACCGGGGTTTATAGTCGACTCACTTCCGATACACATATGATTCTTATGTGGATAAATAAAACAGCACCTATTAGGTGTCATAATAAATTACATAAATGTGACGTTGAATGGACACGATTGTTACAGCATGATCCCTTATAGCTCGGAAGCTGCTACGTACAGTACACGTATTGTTTTGTTCTTTTTGAGAACTGATTTCTTAGCTGCCAGGTCGAGTAGGAATCTGTAGAATTTTTCACCTCACGAAGAAATTAATAACTTGAAGTGAAATTAATAACTTAAAGAGATACAGATAATACCTTCAAAAGAATGTCACAAAGCCAGTATCTATTCCCCCCCTTACCCCCCAAAAAAACCTCTCTCTCCAATTTCCATACAGAGGGGAAATTAACCGAAATTAGCCCATTTCGTTTGCGGACCAAAACCTCACTGATTAGGGAATCATTTTTAAACGTGGGCGATAAAACTGTAATAGCATTAGTTAATGCTGTTAGTTTACAACCTAAAATGTTTCTCAAACCAATGCATGGGCTGGAAAATAAACATTTAAACATACGTCCATAAAATGAATATATATAAATATGTATATATATATATACATCCATCATATATATATATATATATATATATATATATATATATATATATATATATATATATATATATATATATATATATATATATATATAAATATATATATGCAATATACACGAGTACATACAAAATACCAAAATGAATAATAAAAAAATGCATTCATCCACAATCATCATTCACAGGATATGAAGACCCCTGTCATCTCCCGGCCGGTATCTGGTAGGGGAGGGGAGGGGAGGGGAGGGGGAAAGAGGAAATGGAAGGTGAGGGGAGGGGGAGGAAGACGGGACGTTTGTGTCTCAGGTGACGTCATGAAAACAAGGCAGACGACGGCGTGCCAGGCAGACGTAATGAGCCCAACCTGGGCACCAGAGAGGCTGCGAAAAAGGGGGGGGGATGGGGAGGAGATGGAGAGGGTAGGGAGAGGGAGAGAGAAAGAGGGGAGGAGAGGGGAGGGGAAGGGAGGGGGAGGGAGATGGAGAGGGAGAGGGAGGGTATGGGGATGGGGATGGGAAGGAGGAGGGGGAGGGAGGGGAGGGAGGAGGGGGAGGGGAAGGAGGAGGGGGATGGGAAGGAGGAGGAGGAGGGGGGAGGAGGAGGGAGGGGAAGAGGAGGGGGGGGAGGGTTGACCGACCCAGACACAAACCATCGATCAAACAAACTTTCTCTCTCTCTCTCTCTCTCTCTCTCTCTCTCTCTCTCTCTCTCTCTCTCTCTCTCTCTCTCTCCATGGCACTGGCATCCCAGGCCACTCACCCCGAGCTCCTAGCGTCACCCCCCCCTGCCCCCTTGACCCCTGAACCATCATCCCCTCCTCCCTCCTTCCCCTTCGACCTCTCTACTCTGAGAGAGCCCAAACAGCATCATCACGACTCGTGGTGTTGACCTTGACCTTGGCGCCGCCGCTTTCGAAGTCAACTGTTCCTTCGTTATTTCGGTCAGTGAGGATCAACTTCGGGGGTAAACTTCTCAAACTCAAACTTTATTATTCCAGGTCATAATTCTCTCCGAAGTTCCTAACTCCGTTATGAATATTTCATTTAGAAAAATAAATAGTTATTTCATTCAGAAATTAACTCATTTTTTCATGACCACATTTAACTCACTCAGCGTTAAAATTAGTACTGAATGTTTGGGAGACGAAAAGCCATTTTAATTATCCCTAAAAATGGTTATTTTACTTTGTATAACTGAGGCTTTTCTTTTTTATTTATTTATTTTTCTTTACCAAAAGTGATTCATGGCCTTGCAAGGCCATTTAGTTCCTAAAGGAAAACAAAAGAGAGAGAGAGAGAGAGAGAGAGAGAGAGAGAGAGAGAGAGAGAGAGAGAGAGAACTGTGCAGACACACACACACACACACACAACCCCCTAATTATATATACGTAGCGAATAAAGAAAGATAACTATAAGTATTTGAACTCCGGATATTAAATCTCTCTCTGTTTACTTAAGGTGATTTTTATTTTCTCTATTTTTTCCCACGCCCAATACCATTAAATATTCGCTGGCAACTTATATATCATATTTGTGTAGACAACCCACGAACAACAGAAGAACAGTAAAAATGTATAAAAAAAAAATACACTGAGCAAAATCACAGAACAGAAAGAAAACGCAAAATAACATTTTTAAAAAAGTGTATGACTGGTAAACGCAAAGTGACATTTAAAAAAACGTATAACTGGTGTAACAAAATTCTAAGAAATAGTTAAATATCATTGAATATTTGTTGGCAACGTGACACAAACACCAGCAAAGGAACAAACAGAGGAAACAAACAACGCGACACCAACAAACAATACTTTACAGACTGAGCAAACATCCAATCACAGTAACGCCCGGAAACATAGTTATAAAAACAGACAAGCTAACAGACGCTAAGAAGTCTGTTAAGAAAACATCCCTGCGAAAGCAGACCAGACTGGCAGACGAGAAAAAAAAAAAGAAAAAAACAAATCAATCGGGAATAACGAATTCAAGAAAACCTCCGCCGGAGATAAACAGAAGCTCCCCAATTCCTTTGAGAGCGGAGAGCGAAGAAGCTGAAGAAGAAGCTGAAGAAGATGAGGTGGGACGAGGAGAAGCGGTAAAAGGAAATGAGAGAGAGAGAGAGAGAGAGAGAGAGAGAGAGAGAGAGAGAGAGAGAGAGAGAGAGAGAGAGAGAGGGTCAAAATTAATGACTTCCATAAGCTTTTAATCTGATTGATTGAGAGTGAGAAAGTGTCAAAATTAATGACGTATATAGGGTTTTAATTTGATTGATTGATTGAGAGAGAGAGAGAGAGGAGAGAGAGAGAGAGAGAGAGAGAGAGAGAGAGAGAGAATCAAAATTAATGACGTACATAGGCTTTTAATTTGAGAGAGAGAGTCAAAATTAATGACGTACATAGGCTTTTAATTTGGTTGACTGACTTAGAGAGAGAGAGAGAGAGAGAGAGAGAGAGAGAGAGAGAGAGAGAGAGAGAGAGAGAGAGAGAAACGAGGGCTCTAAATTGTTTATGAATTACAACCAATCTCGAAATTACCTATAGGGACGGGAAGAGTGAATGGATAAGAGTGCCACTGAAAAATGGCCTACTTCACGACTTAGGAAAAATGAGAGAGAGAGAGAGAGAGAGATGATAGAGAGAGAGAGAGAGAGAGAGAGAGATCGCTGAGCATAAGAACACAATGACCCAAGACTCAGGGAAGAGGAGAGGAGGAAAATGTAAATAAGGAGAGGCAGCATAAGAACAAATAAAGAAGGAGGACGACAAATGTGGAATAATGTAAATGAGAATAATTAAATTTGGAGAGGAGGGAGGAGGAATAATGTAAATAAAGGAGGAATAATGTAAATAAAGGAGGAGGAATAAAAAACAGAAACAACTGGAGAGGCAAGTAAATTGAAGAGGAATAATGTAAATAACAGGATGCGTAAAACAGAACAACTGGAAGGCAGGTAATTGGAATAATAATAATAGGCCTCTGTATATAATAATAATAATAATAATAATAATAATAATAATAATAATAATAATAATAATAATAATAATAATTATTATTATTATTATTATTATTATTATTATTATTATTATTATATTATTAAAAAGACAGACAGCGTGGCTCTTAAAATATAATAATAATAATAATAATAATAATAATAATAATAATAATAATAATAATAATAATAATAATAATAATGATGATAATAATAATATAATAATAACCAATATTTATGTTCCCCATTCCCATCGCCAACAAATACCTGGCGTTCGTGGCGGAAGAACACACGGCGGGGGGGAGAGGGGGCGCCCTTACTGCAAACAACGAGCAACCCGACGTCCGCCATGGCAGCAGTCAGCCCTCCCAATAGCAACAAAGGTAAGGAGACATTTTTCATAGGAGCGTCTCTTTGTCTGCGAGAGCCCGGAGAGACAATGCTAATGATTTATTTACAGATGCTAATGATGACGGCGATGCTTCTCCGCGCGGGAGGGAACAATGGAACCGCCCCTGGGAAAGCAAAGCAAGTGGAACCGACGGAACTCGGTTCCGCCGTCGTTTCGAAAGAGTAGAATTAGTATTAAGCGAGCAATTATACGTCATCAGCGCCAGCTCATTGCAAAGTCCTTATTAACCCCTTTGTCGACTACGGACTTGTTATGGAGGTTCAGGTTGCGGGGGAGGACGAGAGAGAGAGAGAGAGAGAGAGAGAGAGAGAGAGAGAGAGAGAGAGAGAGAGAGAGAGAGAGAGTAGCCAGTCGCCAGTGGATTGACAATCGTGAAAAAAACTGTCAGAGTACCGACATACTTAAAGCATTCAATATCGAGTCAAATCATTATTTCTTGAAGATAATGAAACGAAGACAATCAAGTGTATTGAGATGTTAATTAAGCTTCAATATCAACAATAATCCGTCTTTACCAAATTCCACAACTTGGTAATACACAAATCATTACGAAGTGACTAAGCAGGAAAGGGAAGGTGGTTCCAGCACTGTTTCTAAGTGTCACAATGCTAAAAGAAATCTCTAGTTAAAAGCAGTACAAGATTGGAAGGGGAATAAAATGTCGGTATCTACAGCGCCCCTTGCATTGTTCTTTAAACAATGAAGTGTTGCAGAAAGTGGCAGATATTTAGAACCTAAATGAGATGGACACAGAAGGACATGAATGGTAGGACACATCAGCAGCGCAACTGCAACATACAAACACACCAATAATAATAATAACAATAAAATAATAGTAGAAGCATCAGTATTAGTTTGAAGACCCAAAAAATCTTTCTGGACCTTCCCAGGACTGGCTTGAAGGTTTTTTTTCTCGAGTGAGGGATGGAAATTATAGGGCAAGACGAACAGAAGAAAAGTAAAAGGCAAAAAACAAAAGGCACAAGATAAAGAGGCGCTACAAATTAATCTTTAGTGCAGCCTGCTGTGAGAGGTGCACGGTACAATGCAACCGAAAAACCCGGCCCCATGCCCCTACGGAAGTTGCAACATAACTTAGCTATGGGCCATAAATTAAGATTTAGACAGGCAACCATTCTGCCCTAAAATGGAAGACTGCAGTATCTACAAAAATACAAAACGGAGAAAAATGGTAGATACTGCAATTTACCCTGCTCCACGTCTGACTTTTGGGATGCGCAAATGGGACGCTAAATACTCGTGAAAGCACTGAAGTCATTCTGTAGCTGGCAATTTGTATTAGTGTTTCACGAGCCCAATAGGTGGCATATCTCAATTTCGAAAATTTTGCAGACACTGCAGTTTTCCCTTGCGTATGATTTTGCAGATGCTGCAAATGGGACCCCCCTAAATACTCGTGGAGAGCACTGAAAAATCATTCTGAAACTGCAATAACTTGTGTATTAGTGTTTCAGAAGCCCAACAGGTGGCATATCTCAATTCGGAAAATTTTGCAGATACTGCAGTTTTCCCTTGCATTACGTCTGATTTTGCAGATACTTTTGCAGATACTGCAGTTTTCCATTCTAGGGCAGCACTGTTGACAATAATAAACATGGGAACAGTAGCAGGAAAACTAAAAGTGGTTTCATCTCAATTAAGAATTTCATCAACTAGTGGAAGAACATCTTTGAAACATAGAGAGCTGTCTGCCTTGGCACCTGTCCTCTCTCACCTCACAGGTGTCAGCACAGGCGACAAACAGTTGCACCACACCTGGCACACAAACTTGCGCTGTTCCGATGCACCCAAAGTCTAGATATTGGTCCCACCCAGGTCCCCCGGGGGGACGAGTGCCTGGCTCTCACCGTAAGTGACGTGGCACCTACAAAGTGAGATTTGCACGAAGAGTGCCAAGATACTTTTCTGAGAATTTTGACTGTACAGATAACAAAGATTTATTTATTGTTACTATATTATGATTCACATTAATTTCTCTCTCTCTCTCTCTCTCTCTCTCTCTCTCTCTCTCTCTCTCTCCTACGAGTACCAAAGGATACGAACATCATACGTTCATAAAGTAATTCATTAAATACAAGTACACATTCAGATAAGTGCTTCTTCGTGGACCTTGAGAAAGAGTTGGTGAGAATTTTTTTGCATAAACTATAATTTTATTTTAAAGCCTCCATTTCTTCACGTGAACTATGAAGGGCTTTGTTTCTCAAATTTCAGCAGATATTAAAATACTGAATGAGGATTTTTAACGGCACAACATAAAAACCTTTGTTAGAATATTTTAAGGGAAACTCACGTATTTCAAAATTCTTGGTGAAAATTTCTTCGCGTACATAGCGAAATATTTTATGAAACATTTGGCGGTAAAATCGCCCACCTCCTAAAACAATCATGTAGAATGATAAAAGACTTATGTGGCATGACTACCTACTTCGTAAAACAATATATGTCTTTTGATAATAATGCTTTTATGAACATCATAAATCAACTGTGAACGTCATCTCTCATTTCCTACAGTATTTAGGTACTCAGTTTTATCGGCCAATGAGGAAAAGCATTACTTTCCATTCATTTGACGATGAATTTCCCTTTTGTTATGGTTGCGTATTTTTTTGAAATACAGTCAGCCGAACCCAACCACGAAACTTTCGTAGAATAACCACAATGATAGTAAAATCCTCCCAAGAATTTTCACCCTTGGAAATGTACTAATGAGCTATAACTTTCCAGAAAAAAATTCTTATAAAAAAATTTCTTATAAATATGTTAAAATAAATCAGTAAACATATAGAGAAAGTAACTTTCAGAAAAAAATTCTTATAAAGAAAAAATTCTTATAAACGTAAAAATAAATGAGTAAAAACTTAACGAGAGAATAACTTTCCACAAAAAAAATTCTTATAAAGAAAAATTCTTATAAACATGTTAAAATAAATAGTAAAACATAACGAGAGAATAACTTTCCAGACAGAATTCTTATAAAGAAAAAATTCTTATAAACATGTTAAAATAAATAGGTAAAAGCATAACGAGAGAATAACTTTCCAGGAAAAAAATCCTTATCAACTGGTTAACATAAAAAAGTAAAAACGTAACAAGAGAATTCATGACACTTTAATTTGTAGGACAGAGTAAGCTATGAGGGTTGCATGACACAGCAATTCTAAGATTTTCTTTAAAGGGTGAAACTGATCTGAAAGGTAAGCGGTTGTATTTTTATACAGAACTTTGAAAAATTTGGAAAAAAAGTAAAAGTCAGTCAAAAGGAAAAAGAATCATTGATTTAAAATGCACAAAAAACATTTGACGGTATAAAAGCATTCATTTTAAGCCTATATATATATATATATATATATATATATATAATAATATATATATATATATATACATATATATATATATATATATATATATATATATATATATATATATATATATATATATATATATATATATATATATATATATATATATATATACTATATATATATATATAATATATATATATTATATATATATATACATATTTTTTATACGTTTTAAATTACTACTGTTTCCAATTGAATTATTATTTATTGAATTATTATTATGCATATATATATATATATATATATATATATATATATATATATATATATATATATACAGTATATATATATATATATGCATGTTATTCAAGAGTCAGTAACATATGAAAACAAAAGCCACTGAACAAAAACAGCCACAAACCACTCGAACGAAAAGCAAGAAAAAAAAAAGGGAAAGCACGGAATCATAAAAGTCTAATGATTCCTAGTCAACAGAATTTCCTAAGTCACCCCTGGAGTCCCAGCGCCATTTCGAAACTCAAATTCTTTATAAAATGTAACGTGAAATGAACAATTTTTTTTTATTTTAAATGTAAAATGGAAATGTCTCTTGGAATCACAGAGTGAGAATCCTATTACAACTCCGCATGGAGGCTTTGGTAATATTTTCCACGGACTGATCAGGTAATTTTCTCAAACGATGTTTATGTAACGACTCTTTGGGAAATGACAAATACTGCACATTATTTCTGCACGGGTTATTTTCTGTCTTATATTATTAGGCGAGCTTGCTGGCGTGCGCTACGCGCGCTGGAACCCGGCGCTGCTGTCCCCACCCAGGCCGGACAAACAGGTTTGCAGGGGGAGGGTGGATGTGTCATGTCTCCACTATCCTCCCATTCCTCTACCTACCCCGCCCCCAACCAGGCCGGACAAACCGGTTTGTTTGCAGGGGGACAACAAGATCAAATCCTATCGGATTTTATTATTCTAGAAGATAATGAGTTCAATACAACTACGTAAATTCAATTTCCTCCGTCTACTCAGTTATTTATCTTAATTGTAAATTGCTGAATAGGAATATGTGGATATACATTGTATTTATATATATATTATATATTCTGTATTTTTATATATATATATATATTATATATATATATATATATATCTATATATATCTATATATATCTATATATATATATATATATATATATATATATAATATATATATATATATATATATATATATAATATATATATATATATATATATATATATATATATATATATATATATATAAATTGCCTTCAGGCTCCGAAACCATAGTAAAATGGGTCAAACTGGAAGACACTTTATAAAATGAATGGCTCCCGAACAAGTGGTTTTCTCATCACAAACAGACAAACAAACAGTAAATAAAAAAAAAGTCCAGAAACAGACAAAAGCAAATATTAAATAGAAAAAAGTCCTGACAGTTCACAAACAGACAAACAAACACTAAATAGAAAAACACTCCCAACAGTTCACAAACAAACACTAAACACGAAGAGTCCTGACAGTTCACAAACAAACAAGCAAACAAGCTTCAAATAGAAAAACAATCCTAATAGACTTACCTTTGCGGTAATGCGGAACACTTAAAATTTACCTTCACATGAAAAAGAAACATTACATATATACAAATAAAATACGAAATTAAAACACACCTGGGAATAAGAAAATAAATATATAAATAAATAAATAAAGAAAGAAAGAAAGAGAGAAAGAAATACAATAAAAAATTAAAATAAAATAAATAAAAAATAAATATACAAATAAATACATTTTCTCGTGTACTCACCTTGCCCGACCCTCGGGTGTTCGAACACCGCAAAACACCTATTGCTTGGTGGGTGTATTCCTGTTCCAACTGCTCCCATTGATTCTGGACTTTCCTGTAGAGGCATAATTGAAAGTATGAGGTTTTCGTTGCTGGAATGCCTTAGAAAATTTCTGTCAGAGATACGGTGATACGCTCTAGGTGACACAAGCACAAAGATACATACTTCTGTATTATGGTGTGATTCTTTACGTTTGTGCTGCATATTTGATCGTGATTCTTAATATCTGTACTGTATGTATGATTATGATTCTTTACATCTTAACATCTGTACTGTATATATAATTATGATTCTTTACGTTTGCACTGCATATATGATAGTGATTCTTCTCATCTGTACTATATTAATATGATTATGATTCTTTACATTTGCACTGCATAAATAATTATAATACTAACATAATATCAATGTTGCTTACATTTGTACAGTATGTAATTATGTAATAGCATACCTCAATGTTATGTACATTTGCACTGCATATATAATACAAACACGTCTGTGTTACTGACATTTGTACTGTATATACAATTATACCCAACATACATCAACGCATCTTTTTCAGCAAATAAATGGTTCGGTACTTTAGAACAATGAAGATCAACTAATAATAATATTAAGCTCAACAGAACATCTTCATCTGCCTCATTATTATTATTATTATTATTATTATTATTATTATTATTATTATTATTATTATTATTATTATTATTATTATTATTATTATTATTATTGCCAAATACTTACTCGATAGTCTGGATGAGCTGACTCCTGAGGTTCTCCTTCGCCTTGAGTGAACCTTCGGTAGAATTGGGGTTCGAAGACGACTCGAGCTCATCCTGCAGTGTGCCCAATTTTCTCGTCAATGCCTCCAACAGCAGGGAGGTCACCTGGGAAGGAGAAACAACACAGATTTAATCTGATTTAAAATAAAGAAAATCTGGCAATAAAGCCATGCACTGGGGTATACTTTCAGGTCACTTGCGAAGGAGAAACAACACAGATTTAATTTGATTAAGATGAAGAAATAAAATGATGAAAATCTGGCAATAAAGCCACGCACTGGCGTATACTTTCAGGTCACTTGCGAAGGAGAAACAACATAGATTTAATCTGATTAAAATTATTTGATTTAAATGAAGAAAATCTGGCAATAAAGCCACGCACTGGGGAATAGTTTCAGGTCACTTGCGAAGGAGAAACTCAGATTTGATTTGATTTTAATGAAGAAAATCTGGCAATGAAACAACGCACTGGGGTATACTTTCAGGTCACTTGCAAAGGAGAAACAACACAGATTTAATCTGATTTAAATGAAGAAAATCTGGCAATAAAGCCACGCACTGGGGTATACTTTCAGGTCACTTGCGAAGGAGAAACAACACAGATTTGATTTGATCTATGAATATTTGGCAATAAAGCCAGGCACTGGGGTACAGTTTTGAAGATCTGAGGGTGGACAGAAAAAGTGCGGACAGACACACAGAAAGCCGGCACAATCGTTTCCTTTACAGAAAACTAAAACACCCGCGCAAGGCATAAACAAACTAGCCACCAGGCAGCTTTCACTTACAAAAAGAAAGAACTACTTTTATTGGAAACCTCAGGCTGTTTCGTTGCTTGGTTAAGCAGTGCCGGTAGTAAATCGTTTCCAAGGTGATTTTTTTTTTTTTTTTTTTTTTAGTCCTCTTCAGAGAGGAAAGAATCACAATCTTCGTTAAATTATCCAGGGAAATATTTTGACATAAATTCACACTAACATGATAAAAAATATAAAAAAATAAAATAGAATATAAAGGAACAACAGATGCATTGTTCATATTCATTTTATTATAATACGTTGGCATTTTCACAACTCTCATAGTTGCATTTTAGGTTGCAAACAGTGAACGTGGCAATCAGGCAATTAAAAATCGAAATCCATGAATTAGAATTACAATTACAAAAAACGTTCAGTATAAAATGACTAAAACCTATCCTGAAAGAACAAGTGAAGAGGTTGTGACAACCTTTGGAAGGAGTTAAAACAAACACTGTACTCGCATTGAGTATTACAAAAGAGAGAGAAAATAAATAAATAAATAAATATACAGACAGAAGAAACAGCTCAACAAGGCCATCAGGCAATAAAGTACAGAGGATGTCTAGGCAAGTTTAACGGTACAGTCAATTTGGTAAGAAATGATTTAACAATACTTGAATCTATTCTCATCAAATTGACTGTACCACCGTTAAACTCCCAGACATTCTCTACACAACTGTTTATTGCCTGATGGTCTAGTTGAGCTGTTTCTTCTCTATCTGTATGTTTATTTATTTATTTATTTTTCTCCATCTCTCTTTGGTAATACTCAATACGAGTACAGTAGTTTGATTTTAACTTCCTTCTGCGTAGGTTGTCACAGTCTTTTACTTGTTCTTTTAGGATAGGTTTTGGTCATTTTATTCTGAACGTTTTATTGTAATTGTAATTTGATTTGTGATTTTGATTTTAATTTACTGATTGCCATGTTCACTGTTTGCAGCCTAGAAATGCAACTGTGAGGAGTTGTGGAACGTCGGCATATTATAATAAAATGCATATGAACAGTGCCTTTCCTGACCCGCCTTGATTATATATATATATATATATATATATATATATATATATATTATAAATATATATATATACATAAATACATATATAATATATATACATACATATATATATATATATATATATATATATATATATATATATATATATATATATCCTGATATCCTTAAATATACAATTCACTTTACCTTGGAAATAATAACTCACAGCTAAACACATCTTCTGTCTCCAGGATTCGAACCTACGCCTCTCAGGCTTGTAATAGAAGAGACAGTGACGTCTCCACTCAGCCATCAAGACAGGTATATTGATTAAGGCTTAAATGTTAAGAATAAAAACACAGGTAAAGACAACAGAAATAAAAAAAAATAATAGCGAATAGCGTCCACCTTAGGAAAACTATAAGTAAATATCTAATATTAAAATAGTAGATATTTTAATCAAAGGCAATCCTCTCGCAACAAGAAGATTAATAAATCAACGATCTTTCTTTGCTTGACAAGAGTATTAGATGTCGACACTGAACACTGAGCAAGGATGTTGCATCAGTATACCGGAGAAGCTCTGAGAGAGAGAGAGAGAGAGAGAGAGAGAGAGAGAGAGAGAGAGAGAGAGAGAGAGAGAGAAAAAGACGACGTCAGGGCTGTTCTAGATTACGTTTGCTTATTACGACTTCTTATCTCGATCCCTTACGTTATCAAAGCTCTTGATTCCATTCCCTCCCCTCCCACCTTCTCCCCACCCTCCCTCCTCCTCCTCCTCCTCCTCCTCCTCCTCCTCCCCTCCTCCCCCTCCCACCCCTCCACCAAAGCCTAACCACACAGAGCCAGTCCATAAGAGCTTTTGTTTATCGAAGTCTGTTTGTTTTCCACTACCCACGCTGTTTGTTGCCCAACGAGATTTGGTCTCTCTTTTTTACCTTCGGAGCTGCAACAAACAGCCGCTGAGTTTAGTGAGTCTCCGATACAAAGGACCAAAAGCGCACAAAAGGGAGGAGGAGGATGAGGAGGAGGTAAGGGATGTAGGTGGAGAATGAGAGAAAGAGGATAAGAGATAAAGAATAGATGATAAGGAGGAGGAATAGGCGCGCTTGCATAATCGCGGTGAATGGTATGACCGTACTTCTCTATAAGCTTATATAATTCACTATTACACACATACACAAACAAACATACACACACATATACAGTATATCTATATATATACTGTATATATATATATATATATATATATATATATATATATATATATATATATAATATCTCCAATTTAGTGGATCAAAAACATTCAACATCTTTTGAAAAGCATATCAACATTGCCTGTCACTTCCATAATACCTTAAATAACCCAAAAACTGTTCATGTGAATCTCGCTACTTGACCAACATATTTTCTTTTATCCTGCCAACAAAATTTTTTTTACATCCTGCCAGTAATTTTTTTTTAATTCTGCCAACAAAATTTTTTTTAATCCAGCAAAGAAAACAACTTTTTTTAAATCTTTCCAACAAAACATTTTGTTAACCCTGCCAACAAAACATTTTGTTAACCCTGCCAACAAACTTGTTTTAAATCCTGCAATAAAATTTTTAAAAATCCTGCCAACAAAATTTAAGTGCGTTTGTGTGTTTTTTTTTTTTTTGAGTGAGTGGGATGTATTATTTTTTTTTTTTTTTGCGTGTGCGAGTAGGATGTATTTTTTTTATGCACGTATGAATGGCTCTTGGTGAGAGCGTCTAAAAGCATTAAGTGAGTGATTAACTTTTGATGAGCCCTGATGGAGATCTGACGATTTCGTCACTATAAAGGGTTCTCGACCAGGAAAAAAAAACTTAATTGTTCCTTTCCTTGAATAATAATGGTTTGCATATAAACCTCTGTTATTGACAATAACTTATAATTGAAAAAAAAAATCCTTGCATTCATTTGGTCAATCTCGTGAATTCACCACACATAATAATAATAATAATAATAATAATAATAATAATAATAATAATAATAATAATAATAATAATGTTTACAGTCAATAATGTCAAATCGATCGGCTTTAAAATTACATGCTTGAATAATATATAACTTTAGCACTTCTCTCTTCGCCTGTAAAAAAAATACCTCTGCTTCGTTCTCTCACCGCCTGTAAAATAGTAATGCTGCTTTTGCCCTCTTCCTCTCTCTCACCTGCCTGTAAAAAAAATAACGCTGCATTTCTCTCCATCTTTAGCACTCTTCGCCTGTCAAAAAATAACGCTGCTTTTAAAATATTTTGTCAACACAGCGCTGTGGCTTTGCAACTGCTAAGAATAAAACAGTCGGAGTCCATCCGCCATGAGATTAACTCTGCCCGAATAAGCCTCGGAGTGAAGTGACGGCTACGAGAACATGCGTCGGTTCCCACATTATGCAGAATAAAGACTTTCGTTTGGTTGCAATAGCTCACACTACGTTCGGCAGCGGTGCCAACATCGAATCTTGGGATAATCTACGGTCGTTTACTTCTTCTTCTTGCTATTTGGTTTAGCAATGAAGTCTACACGTATACATAAAACATAAAAAAATATATATATATATATATATATATATATATATATATATATATATATATATATATATATATACTGGGTGTCTAATATCCAAATTCTATTGAAAATAAATTTACATCAAAATTACTTCACATGAAATTTCAATCGTTTTGTATCAATACTAGCTGAAAAAAATCTTGAAATTCACAAGCAATCGCTGAATAGCGTAGGTGTCAAGCACAAAGTCTCAGTAATCACTGATGCATATATATATATATATATATATATATATATATATATATATATATATATATATATATATATATATATATATATATATATATATATATATATATATATATATATACATATATTCCTTTTGATCACCAACTAGGGATATTAGGTTCCCAAATGTGTTGAGAAGGACAGAAACAGGAATTACTCACAGAAAAATAGGTAAATAATATATAAGGCGATAGATTGTCTCTCCCACTCTCTCAAACTCTCTCTTTCTTTTTTTTTTTCTCTCTCTCTCTCTCTAGCAATCTCTAGCATCCGGAACAAAGACCCTGTAAAGGCTTTTGGTATGAGAGAGAGAAAAAGAGAATAACAAACGTCTCGAGACCAAAAGTGTGGCGACAGGTGGAAAAAGTCATTTCAGCAATGGCTAAACACACGCCTGGAGACAATAGGCTTTCTGTTCCTGGCTTTCAGTTATTTCTCTCTCTCTCTTCTTCTCTTTTCTTTCTTTCTTTCTTTTCTTCTTTCTTTCTTTCTCTCTCTCCAGGCGAACGCTTCGTCCGATGTAGATCTTCCAGTCTGTTATTCAATCCACCTCGTCACAGAGAGAGAGAGAGAGAGAGAGAGAGAGAGAGAGAGAGAGAGAGAGAGAGAGAGAGAGAGAGAAATACAAATATTGTAAATAAAAATAATTCATATATCATAAAAATAATGAGTTCCAAATAAGTACAAAAATGCCTGAAAAAGTTGACTAAAGAAAACTCTAAGCATTTTAAGCGCCTGCATTATGAAGATACCATTACCACAGAAAAAAAAGGAAGAACATTTTTTACTGATAGATTAAACACGTGAAAAGGTTTCCGTATTACCAACGAAGCGTCATCCATCATAGGTAAACTTGTTTTAATGTCATTGTGATGATATACTGCAATTGAGTGCAATATATAACTTGTGGAAAACGAAAACAGATGAATTTGTATAAAGTGTGATCAAATTAATGCATGGCTCATACAGTTCCACAATCAGACGCCAGAGACCAGTTTGAAAGTTATTGCAATTTCAGCATTTTAAGGTTAAAAATGTATCTATTGTTGTAAGGGTCCACAATAATATAACTGTTATAGGCTCGGGTAGAATTTTATAACAGCTATCGAACCTTTCTCTGGTTTCATCTTCAGTAAAAAAAACAAAATGAACCCAGAGAAGGGTTCGAAATTTATAAAATTCTACTCGAGCCTTTAACAATTATACTATTGTGGACCCTTCAGAACATTTATGAACTCTCGTGACAGAGAGTTTTTCCCCCAAATGTATCTATTCATAATGTAAACATACTCAGATGCACACACTTCACTTTTAAGTAATAAAAAAATTCTCACTTTTCGCAAGAAAACGCCTGTGTTTTAGTCCATACATAAATTAGGTGTATATCACTACAAAATGGTATATGGATAATAAATGCAACTCGTTTCCGTCTTTTTAGGTTAAACGAAGACTACAGAATGCAGCTTACAACCCAATTCTTCCCCCCAGAGACCCAGAAGCCCATTATAAAAAGCTCCATAACTGAGTTTGATGCAGGATTCGTGAGCTTTCTTTGCATCGTACGTTGGAATAAAGAGCAGGAGATCGAGGAGAGGACGAAATATGTCTGGATTACATATAGAAGCCGCAAAAATATTGCTCTGGGAGAGAGAGAGAGAGAGAGAGAGAGAGAGAGAGAGAGAGAGAGAGAGAGAGAGAGAGAGAGAGAGAGAATATTATTCGTTGTTTAAGAGAATTTTGTTTTGTCAATTTCCACTGATTTCCAGATTTGACAATGTGGGTCTTTCTATGCCGACTAATGCATCAATACACTGGAATTTAAAAACTAACCTTCTGAAGGTTTTGTTGATTACGAGAAGACACTTGGCAGTCCAAACATCAATATTATGGAAGGTCTTACTAGCATTCAAGGTAAACATGTAAGGCTAATTGAAACTATCCATGAACGATGCAAGTGCAAGGCTAACTGAGTCTTGTCGAGTGAATCCGGAGCGAATAGTGGGGTACTGCAGGGGAATATCATGTCACCTCTCCTGTTTGCCCGTCTAATGGATTTTAAAATGGGAAAAAAACTGGTTACAGATGGAAAAGAAGGTTTAGACAGTAAGAGCTTGTTTGAAAAGTATGAGACGGGAGGATGGAGACACGTAGAGAAATCAGGAAGTGAAAATACGAGGAAGAAACGAATAGAGGAATTTCAAAAAGGCCCCTGGCGCAGCAGGTCAGTGGAAGCGATAAAGCTGATAATGAAATACAGAAAAAATAATGCATGGAAAAGAAACGCTGAGAAATGGGACAACCAGTTTTTCTCGAAGAGAAAAAACTCGACGAACACAGTGACACTGAGACACCAGCCTACCTGTCATATCAGAAGTCTCTACATAAAAAAGGGAGAAATCAGAACAAAACTTTCTACGTTCCTTTTGTACCATCATTATTTTGCTTTTGCTTCCCACGTTACATTCGTTATTATGTCTTGTTACAAGATGAAAACCACCATTTACTGTAAAAATAAACAGCAAAAAGAGGGCAATATTACCAGCAACAACACGAAAAGCAAAAGAGTAGCAACAACAAAAACATCAACTGGATCAATTACAACAAATAATGTTAAAAGCGATCAGCTCGGAATAACCCTTACATCCATTACCGGAGCTCTGAAAAATCTGAAAACGAACGGCAGTGAACACAGGAGTTCTACAAAACACTAAAATAAACCCATTACCAGCTACAAGGGCAAAGTAAAAATCTTTCTCAATATCGTCAATTAACGTGGCTCGGATTTCTCGCGAGACGATCAGCTCTGAGAACAGGAGCTAATTAAACTGGGGAGAAAAAGGGAGGTCTGACGAAATTTACGAAGGAAAAAACAATAGCCTTCCCACGATCCTAATCCGATAATTATGATCAATTCGTCACCTTTGAGTGATCAGTCACTTTTCTTTCGTGACACAACCTTCGCTGAGGTCACTTGTTCTTTGGAAATGGGTATATTTTCTGTAGTCAATTTCTTCTGACGGTGTACCTTTCTTACGGTACCCTTTCCAAAAGATACCTTTCCTTCAGTAGTCAATTTCTTCTGTAGGAGTACCCAAAGGTGAAGAGCTTCTCTTTACCTTGGGAGAACCTTTCTTGGGATACCTTCCTAAGGAGAAATGCCCCCAATTTACTTTCCTTCAAAGGGAGGTTCTCACACGATTTCCTCTCCCACTGCAGAACTTATTTTCCATGAAATCACTTTTTTCCTCCGTGAGATGACCTCTCATGAAGTCCAAGTTTTCCACTGCACGAGACAAAAATCTGAAGTCCATTTTCCTTTGCAATATGACTTTTCCAAAAGCAATTTTTTTTTTTTTTTTTTTTTTTGCCCAAAAACCTTTCCTGTGGTCCCCTTCTCCTTTACACAATCATTTTATTAAAGTCGCCTCCCGTCTGTGATAGAACCCAAATTGGATCAACGCAGGACCCCGAGAGAGAGAGAGAGAGAGAGAGAGAGAGAGAGAGAGAGAGAGAGAGAGAGAGAGAGAGAGAGAGAGAGAAATCCCAGCGAATTCATGTGTGGGGGGAAACTTGATTTATATAATTTAAAGTTTTGAGGAGTGGGAAAAGAAGTGATTCCAACATGTGAGACTTGTATAGAAATTAATCTACTGACCCTAAAAAATATTTCCTCGGGAAGAAATCCGCATCTGACACCACAAATGAATTAACTTGGCTCACTTTTGAACAATTTTCAAAGTCATCTCTCTCTCTCTCTCTCTCTCTCTCTCTCTCTCTCTCTCTCTCTCTCTCTCTCCTTGCATTATTTTCTCACCT
>NC_089771.1:32302883-32355383 GCF_040412425.1 Macrobrachium rosenbergii
CGTTATTTTCACGACGTTACGTCTTAATCGCACAGAGTTACATAAGCGTTTCGTACGAATAAATCCGTCCTTTTACACATTCAACAAGATTATATATCTAGAACTGAACTGAATTTAAACTCTAGACCAAAAGCCAAGCACTGGGACCTATGAGGTCATTCAGCGCTGAAACGGAAACTGACAGTAAAAGGTTTGAAAGGTTAACAGGAGGAAAACCTCAAAGCAGTTGCACTACGAATCAAATGTTAGGAGAGGGTGGAAAGTAAGATGGAAGAAAGAGAATATGAAAGGAGGTACAGTAAAAGGAACGAAAGGGGTTGCAGCTAGGTACCGAGGGCACGCTGCAAAGAACCTGAAGTAATAGATTTTTTTTTAATTTCGCCTCACTTTTACTTTCATTTTCCTTCCTGGAATAAACAGTACAAAAAATGGCGAAGGCTATTGCAAGATCTTAGATTATAAGCGATAGAAAAATCTGTGCTTGTCACCATTATCTGTAATGACTTTAAAATACAGACCCAAAACTATGGAACTCCCAAATTTTCTTCAAAATTCGAAATATAAAGCAAAAAATGTTCTCGACGTCTGGTTATTTTTATATACATACATACATATACATATACATATACATATATATATATATATGTATATAAGTATATATCAGTATATACATATATATTATATATGTACATATATAAAATACACATATATACATATATGTGTGCTTGTGTGTATATATATATATATATATATATATATATATATATATATATATATAAAGAATAAAATAATATCCATATATTCTTAAGCTGATAGATTTCAGATGTAGATTCAGATTCTGAAAAACCAGCCTTTAATTATTTCAGATAGTTGTTGTTTTTCATTACCAATGTTGGTTTTTCAGATCATGAAAAACCAACCTTTCAATGCAGTTGGTTTGAAAAACCAACCTTTCAATGCACATAATGAAAAACCAACCTTTTAATGCGAGATATGATAAACCAACCTTATATATAGCATATTATATATATAACCTATATATATTATATATATATATATATATACCATCTATATATAGAATAAAAATATGCTTCAAAACTGCTCTTCCCCCATGCACTTTAATTCGATAACGAAAACCAACCTTTTAATTCAGGTAATGAAAAACCAACCTTTTAATGCACATAATGAAAAACCAACCTTTCAATGCATATAATGAAAAACCAACCTTTAAATTTAGATAATGAAAACCCAACCTTCTAATTCAGATAAAGAATAATTAAACCACGACACCAAGAGAGGCATCTACGTCTAAGAATCGTCATGGTTCAGGGAACTCGATCTCACTCCTTGCACGATCACCATCGTCTCCATATCCAATCGTCTTTATCAATTCTCGTGATCCGAGAGACGCAAGCGGAGAGGGAAGGAGTGCCTAAAGCCTTCCTATTAAGAGGGAAGCCCATCAAATAGCCCCATCACGGATTACAATGTTGATTGGGGAGAGAGAGAGAGAGAGAGAGAGAGAGAGAGAGAGAGAGAGAGAGAGGATAAGAACTCTGTACCTTATCATGGATTACAAAACCCCATCAAATACCCGGTCACGGATTACAATGTTAATTGAGAGAGAGAGAGAGAGAGAGAGAGAGAGAGAGAGAGAGAGAGAGAGAGAGAGAGAGAGAGAGAGAGAATAAGGAATCCATGCTTTAACATTGATTACAAAGTTACCATTGAAAACACCTGCCAAAACAAATTATGAAATAAACACAACAATGAGTTTCAGAAAAATCTTGAAAAGAGCTCATCAAAAACAGCGACCCCGACTAGCGATTAAGCTAAGAAGAAGAAGAAGAAGAAGAAGAAGAAGAAGAAGAAGAAGAAGAAGAAGAAGAAGAAGACCCTATCACAGATTACAACGATAAAAGATTGAGACATGGAGACGACGTCAAGGAATGTCATTTCATAACTAATGTATGGCTGAGTCAGGCCATGCATGGCTAGACACAGACAGACATATTGCATCTGGAGGTACTGAGACGGAGAAATGGGTAACCAGGAGAAAAGAGATAGAAATGGATAGAGAATGACGAGAATTATATAGTTCCAAATGTATTTCCCAGCAAATATAAAAATAAGAAAACATAATTAGCTAGAATTTTTAAAAAGCAACGTGGATGCTGGTCGTAAAATTCACAAGAAAATGATTGAAATATAAAGGTGTAAATTGTAATCTATGCGCAGGTAGAAGAAAAAAACTGAATCGAGATTAACAAGAAATTCGACAGAAAGCAAAAGACGTAACGACTGATGTACACGCAAAAGAATGCATGAAAAAAAAATAGTTGTTAATGTACTTTAAAATTAAAGAAAAAAAATCCAAAATGAAAATCACAGACAGAGAAGAACTTGCAAATGTAGATAGATTTTGTTGAATGAGATATTTTAAAACTGGTTGAAAACTTCCATAGATTAAAACAACATATGCTGCCCAGTAAAACTCGCTCAAACTCCAAAGAGACTGATCATCTCTTTCGCTAAATTAAACCTCAATTTCTTTCCTATCTCCAGGTTTTTTTTTTTGTATACTTTCAATTCCGGGCTACGTGAGAGAATCAGGATACACCTTTGGCGTCAAAAATTCAAACTGATCAAAACTAATCGCTAATAAATATTAACGAAGCATTCTTCTCCTAGAGCCTATTCTTCTAGAGTCTAGAGGAAGCTGATGTAATCCGTGCATAGTTTAGCGTTAATTCTCATCTCTCTGATGATCCGGGGCATTGTTAAAAAGTGAATTGGGGAAGGGGGCGGAGCCAAGGGAGTAATGAAGGGTAATTAGTCTGGATGCGCCGTTTGGACACATCAACAGCATCCACTCCTCCTCCTCCCTCCCTCCCTCCTGCTATTCCTCTTTCTCCTATTGTCTGGTTCCTTTTAATTCTCATCACTTTCCCCCTTTCCCTTCTAGCTTGCGAGCGATTCCATCTCCTACCGCCATTGTTCCGTCCGCTTTAATTATCATTAACGAATTATTCTCGTTGCTCGTCCATAACCGCACCTTTGTCTTCTGGGGCCCATTAGCACTGCGAGACTTACTTCATCATCAACTTATCTCTCTCTCTCTCTCTCTCTCACACACACACACATATATATATATAGCATTGTATAAATTTTTGATATCAAATTCATCGAACCCAGGTCTTTCAGGTGGAAGGCAAGGGCGCTGTCCACCAGGCCATCGGAAGCTAAAAAGAAGTTGGAACCTGAGAGCAACTTGCCTTCCACCTGAAAGACCTAGGGTCGATCCCGACGTGAGTCAGAAATTTATTTCTGTTCCACACGTGATTGTGTGTTGATTATTTTCATATATATATATACATATATCATATATATATATATATTATATATATCATATATATATATATATATATATATATATATAAATATATATATATATATATATATATATGGATATATATATTATATATATATATATATATATATATATATAAAATATATATTTTTGGCTGTGTCTGAATCACAGAAAAGCACATGACTGCTTCAAAATGGGAAACCCTCATTTCAAAACCCGCAGTGATTAGCGAAGTCTGGAACAATTCCCGAACTTCAGGAATCGGCGTAACTAATGCACGGTGTTCCAACAGACTGTGAAATGGAACGACGAGATTCGCACATTTTCCACTGAATATTTCAGGACACAAGCAGGTAAAACCACGGTGGGAATCGTCCACACGGATAGATCGTTAAAATAAGGAATTCCTGGAGAGATCTGGTGTTATTCCGGCATGAAGAATGGGCAATAAGCAGACAGTGATGGAATAAGCATAAACGCCACTAAATAGACCACAGCTTGCAAAGGAAGATAGTAAAATTAAATACTTTTTAATATATATATATATATATATATATATATATATATATATATATATATATATATATAGGTATATACATACATATATAATAATAATAATAATAAGGTAATACATAATATATAATAATAATAATAACAGAAAAATCAGTTATTAGAAAAACAGAGGAAACTCTATACAAACTGAATGCCCTGATGCATATAGGTATACATATATGTATATATATGTATATATATGCATACATATACAGGCTAAACATGTATACATATATAAATATATACATACATATGAGGGAACAGAAATAAAAAAAAAATAGTCTGTAAAACATTCCAAAGAGACGAAGAGAAGAGTTAGATACAACGACTGATAACACGATACCATCACGCGGCCCTCATCTAGAAAATAAAAGAAAAAAAAAAAAAAAAAAAAACTCTTACCCACAGTCACGTAACGCCGTCTAATTTCTGCGGGAGATAAAAGAGCGTTGCCCAAAAATACACCGAAAACTCCGCGTCTAATTACGAATTCCCCTCCCACAACCCTCCAAAAAAACTAACTGCACAAAAAAAAAAGATGAATAAAGGAAAAGATAAGCGCATAAAAAGGAATGGTTCCTTCCGCAAAGAGGAGGGATGTTGAACGCACAGGCAGAGGGAAAACTTGACATCCCATTCAAGATTGCACAGGCCAACAGAAAGTTTTATCTTTTCAGTGATAACTCACACACACAAAAAAAAAGGAGAGGAAGTATGGTGATGATTTACGAGAGGATATATTATTATTATTATTATTATTATTATTATTGTAAATAGGTAGTAGACCCTCTTATATACATGTATGTTGAAGTTGTTATTATTATTATTATTATTATTATTATTATTATTATTATTATTATTATTATTTATACCTGTGGTGTTGAAGGTGATAGTTGCCTCAGCGGCATTCAGTTTGTATAGAGTTTTCTCTAATTTTCTAATGATTGATTTTTCTGTTATTATTATTATTATTATTATTATTATTATTATTATTATTATTATTATTATTATTATTATTATTATTATTATTATTATTCAAGCTTCCATAGAATATTAAGGTGTTCATCAGGAAGAAGTAAGAGGAAGTAAAGGGAAATACAGAAAGAAGAGATCTCAGTTATTAATAAAGAAAAATAAATAAATAATAAATAGATAAAAATGAATTAAAATGCAAGGAAGAATAGTATTAGTATTATAAAGTTAAAAGGGACATAAACTGGCAATACAACAAATGAAATAAAATATCATGGTAGAATTTTGGCAAACATAAAAAGCAGAGAGAGTAATAAACAACTCAAAGTCAAAGAAACGAATGATAAAAGAGCGTAAGAAGTTAAAATAGCAAAAAAAGCAAAGCTGATAAACCACACGAACACACTGATAAAATGAAAGGATATTAAGAATATACGCGAGATAAAAAGTACCAAAAACAGCATGGTAGTTAGGGTTGCATGCAATACTTCCCCAAGTCTAAACTAGTAAAAAATGCGCCGAAGTTTCTTCGGCGCAATCGAGTTTTCTGTACAGCCGCTATAAAGTATAATCAATGGCCACCGAAAAAGATCTATCTTTCGGTGGTCTCGGTATAATGCTGTATGAGCCGCGGCCCATGAAACTTTAACAACGGCCCGGTGGTGGCCTATCCTATATCGTTGCCAGAGGCAACGTTTATGGCTAACTTTAACCTTAAATAAGATGAAAACTACTGAGGCTAGAGGGCTGCAATTTTGTATGTTTTATGAGTGGAGGGCGGATGACCAACATGCCAATTTGCAGCCCTCTAGCCTCAGTAATTTTTAAGATCCGAGGGCGGACAGAAAAAGTGCGGACGGAAAGTTTTCTTTTACAGAAAACTAAAAATAGGTACCTGAATTTAACTTAGAATATTCCTCTGTATGTAACAGTTTCAATTAACAATCATTAACTATACCAGTAAAAAAATTAAGGAAAGGAGAAAAAAATCATAGGACAGAAAGGAAGAAATGAATTGGTAGACAGTTAAAGGAACAAAGACTGAGGGAGATGAACTAGCCACTGAAGAAAGTCCCAAAAAAGCTGGATAGCAACGAATTCAGCATCGAAGCGATCATAAATATTGAGAGAGAGAGAGAGAGAGAGAGAGAGAGAGAGAGAGAGAGAGAGAGAGAGAGAGAGAGAGAGAAATGTAATATAATAATGAAAGCCACTTGTTATATGCACCGTTCTGAAAATATTCCGATTAAAAATGGACTCCGTGCAATTTACCATCGCGTCGTTGCAAAACAATCTCATCTGTTCAACATTAAAGAATAAAATAATAAAAAAAAAGGTTCCACAAAAGGCTATGGCGATGCTAAATAAAAGCGCCATGTCAACACTAAATAAAGCAAGATGAAATATATCAAAGGAAAAAAAAAAAGGCTGAATAAAAACAAACACTTTTATGATCACTGAGCCAGACCATATGCCACAAAGGTTCGCATTTTCCAAATGGGGAGGTTTTTATTCTAAATCAAACCTTCGCCATAAATTGCAAAATTACGCAACTGGTACCAGGTGACAACTTCAAAAGAACAAGGGGGAGAAAACAACAACAGCTAATATTTGCGACAGAGGCAATCCGCCCATTTTTAGTTTTCTGTAGAAGAAAACTATTGTGCCGGTTTTGTTTGTTCGTCCGCATTTTATCTGTCCGCCCCCAGATCTTAAAAACTACTGAGGCTAGAGGGTTGCAAATTGGTACGTTGATCATCCACCCTCCAATCATCAACCATACCAAATTGCAGCCCTCTAGCCTCAGCAGTTTTTATTTGATTAAAGGTTAAAGTTAGCCATAATCGTGCCTATAGCAACGATATAGGATAGGACACCACCTAGCCGTGGTTAAAGTTTCATGGGCCGCGGATCATACAGCATTATACCGAGACCACCGAAAGATAGATCAATTTTCGGTGGCCATGATTATACGCTGTGGCGGCTGTACAGAAAACTCGATTGCGAAGAAACTTCGGCGTATTTATTACTTCTTTTTCATGAGATGTCAGCGGACGATCTCAATTCGGAATCACCATCACCGAACCGGCGCACATGAGACTGAAATGAACGCAATAGAAAAAAAAAACTCGCTTCATCAAAAGGGGCTAATTTCAGATCTTAATTGAAGTGTGTTTTTGTTTTGGGTGCTGTTTAAGCTCCCGCCATGAATGTAGACGCCAGCTTAGAATTCGTACCTATGTTTATCAGGTGACTTAAAGGTCAGGGATCCCGTTCACTGCTTTGAAACAGAGAGTATTCATGTCATTGGACGCAAAGATTTGAATAACTTGAGTCAAGTGGTTTTACAAAAATTTAAGGTACATCTTAAGTATGTTTTGTTCGTACGAGAACGGGTATCAAACATAAATACACCTATATCAAATTCTGACAGTCAGATTTTGAGTACGAATATTATAAAAAATTAAAATCGAATAAAGATAATTCAACAAAAATTAGGCAACCAGAAAAAAATTAAAACTAAGAAAAATCGAAAAATAATGACTCTAAAAAAATTGAGCAACAGAAAAAAAACTAAAACTGAAAAAAACCTGGGACCGCCTCACGGACATCCGAGTGGTGACGTCACTCCAATAACAACGATAAGGCAACGCAAAGTATACGCACTCCATAAAATATAAATCTCTCATAAAGACTATCTTCTCAGATAATGACTGAGTGAGTACGTTGAAGCTCTCCAAACCCTAAACAGCATTTTAAGTAGCCCTTCACGAGACACAAACTTGAGGTTAATATTTTGAGAGAGGGAGAGAGAATGTGAAAATTTTTATTTCTGTAAACAATAAAACAACAAAAATATAATAAGATTATTTCTGCTGAACAGAAAAGTAACCTATTGCCACTGTTAAAGCTGAAATGATAACGGATGAGGAAATGAGTGAAAAATAAAATAAGGTTAATGGTGAGAAAACAGAATGAGGAAAAACGGGTAAACAATGATTGCTTGCCAGATAGCATACCTTCATTTTTATTTATTCAAGCAACTCAAGTGAATAAATTCAGTATGAATAACGAATTGAAATGCCAAAATCAAAATCTATTTGTTTCAAGATTTCAAGACAGTTTCCATGGCAAAACGCCATGATCTCCAAGATGCCTTATCAAAACAATTACTTATCTCCGAGTCACTTGAAAAATACTAAATAGGCTAACTACAGTTATAAAGTTTCATTCAGTTTTATTCCCTGACTTTGAGATTATGCCCTCCTCCAATCTTCGTCGTTGGCGGAGATATAAAATGACAAATTAGCGTAAAAAATCTAGTTTTCTGTGCAGCACACAATGCTCTATGAAACTCTCAATCACGGCCAATAAAATTCTCAGCCGCGGCCCAAGAAACTTTCAGCCACGACCATGTGGAGGCCTGTATTGTTGGCACCTATAACGGTGCGAGACGCACGATCATGGCTACCTTTAACCTTAAATAAAATAAAAACTACTGAGGCTAGAGGGCTGCAATTTGATATGTTTGATGACTGGAGGTTGGATGATCAACATACCAATTTGCAGCCCTCTAGCCTCAGTAGTTTTCAAGATCTGAGGACGGACAGACAAAGTCGGCACAATAGTTTTCATTTACAGAAAACTTAAAAGACCTGAAAAAATTCGAACCAGTTTATATAAGCAACTAATAATTTAAATAAAATCATTCACTTTTGAGGAAAAAAATCATCAATATAATTCAACTAAAATCGTTTTTTTACAGGATGTATAAACTTAAATAAATGAATAATGCATAAATTGATTAATAATGGATTTAGTATAAACGATTCAACTGATAAAATGTATCAAATTAAAAGGATTACCCGGTACTAAAATTAAGATTATTCGTGAGCCAGCCAAAGGAAAATCACTAGCAGCCGATACTGAAGTACACGGTGACCCGCGGCCTAAATTGTATGACACATTTCGAGCCCTTGGTAATCCTAAACACGTACATCCCGCGAGGAGAATACTTATGACATTATTTGTTGCCGTTACCTATGGTCAAAACCACACGTGGAATAATGGGCACAGTTTGTGAGCGGCACAGTTCGGAATAGATAACTAGCTATATATCGATACTGATGAAAAACATCGGCACTGTGTCAAAAACAAAATATATATATATATATATATATATATATATATATATATATATATATATATATATATATATATATATATATATATATATATATATATATATATATCTATATATATATATATATATATATATATATATATATATATATATATATATATATATACATATATATATATATATATATATATATATATATACACAGGCCAAAAAAAAAAAGATACCTGAACCAAATCTGACACAGCAACACGGTACCCCCCCCCGCAGACTCGCAGTTGCTTGCGTCAACATCTGAAACGTCTCAAAGAAGAACTCCCTCAAGTTTTAGGCCGAAAAGAACAAAAGATCGATATTGGGCAGTGTGACTCGAGAGGGCCACAAAGGAAAATAGGATTCTCATTAGCGGCCACGCGGAAGGAAGGAGCTCAGATACTTAGGGACAGAGAGAAGGGTATTTTTTTTTTTTTTTTTTGCTTTCTGATTTCTCTATAGAAGGATTTAGCTACATACGCAGGAATAGTTGTACCCTGGTAAATATAATCCATTTGTCGTATATTAGCATTTAGACCATCACAAAAGATATATAGTATATATATATATATATATATATATATATATATATATATATATATATATATATATACACACACATATATATATATATATGTTTGTATATATGTAAGTATATATATATATTATATATATATATATATATATATATATATATATATATATGTATATATATGTATATATATATATATATATATATATATATATATATAAATATATATATATATATATATATATATATATATATATATACATATATATACTGTGTATATATATACATAAATTCATCAATGAGAATCAGGCATTTTTAACACGCAGGAACCAACGGGTTTTTGAGTCACATAGAGAAGTGAACGAAAAATACAAATTTATGAAATTTAGCCATTCCAGCTAAGCACTGTGGTACCTTCGGCCATTCAGAGCTTAAAACAGTGGAAAAGAGGGAGTTCGAGAGGTTGGACAGCAAAAATAATACATCAGTAAAGTAAAGAGATGAAGTAAAAGGATTTAAAAGTGGAACTGGGGACAAAACCCCACAGTTGCACAGAGAAGTAACTGTTAAAGAAGTTGGACAGCAATACAGAAGAAAGGAAGGAAGCGGGAATGGAGGTGAGGTAAAATGCTAAAAATGGATGCAGTTAGGTGCCCAAGGGACGCTTCAGACACCCTTTAGTAATGCCTACAGTGCACCGCGTGAGGTCCACTGACGAAACTAACCCACTACAGTCAAAAGCAATATAAAGCTAAGCTAAGTATTATAACCCATTAACAGAAGCGGAGAAGGGGCACTTCAAATATCCTTTGGTAATGCCTACAGTGCACCGCGTGAGGTCCACTTACGACACTAACCCACTACAGTAAAAAGCAATATAAAGCAATTCTAAATGATCAGTCTTCCGTTTCATGAGAACTTAAATCATACCACCGAAGCTTCATCATTCTCATCACTCTCATCACATATGAATCATCGCAATCATCATTAAAATGGAAAAAAAATAAAAACTCATCGCCCTCGCTAACATTTATCTCCATTTGCATAATGGAAAACCGAGTTAAAAAGCCCGGAATCCTCTAAAACACCATTGGACCCCGAGCGAGGGCTGAGCCTATGCGAAACGGGATCGTGAATGCATTAAGTGTGTGTGTGTGTGTGTGTGTGTGTGTGTGCATGTGTGTGTGTATTTATATATAAAGATATACTGTATATATTTACATCTTCATATTTATAAATATATATATACAGATGGATATATATATATATATATATATATATATATATATATATATATATATATATATATATATAATGTATTATGTATAATCATATATACCCATATACATTTTTCACTCTCTCCAATGTGACGAAAAGTTACAATCCTGCTTCACTTATGACAACCAAAACTCGGCAACAAACAAAATCACAAACATTACCTATCATTAAAAAAACTGACACGTCCAACGCCTGGCGTTCCGACAAAGAGAAAATAGACATAACAAACCAGCGTGCTTGCATGTAACATTATTTCTTTTTACCGGATCGAAAGCAAAACCCAAAACAAAACACAGCCTCTTTCTTTCTTGGAAAAAAAAAAGTAAAAAAAGGTACTCGAGAGATAAAACTGCACATGAATGGCTGCCTTGTTAACGAGTCTCCGTACTCAATTTTTTTATTTAAAAAGGCCGTCTATGTAACAGAAGCGAAAAATATGAATATGAACGTGTTGCCCAAAACGTGGAAATTTTCAACAGAGACACAAAAGCGACGATACAACGCAGTCGGGGAGGTGCGTGAACTAAAAAGAAACTGTGCTTGTAAAGGGAATGAATGGCACATATGATAAAAAATAAGGTGAATAAATAATGACTGAAATTAAAGTACAACAGTCAGGGAGGAACATGTAACTGAATATAAACAGAACTGGGAATGAAAATGAATGATATATGATTAAAAAAAATAAGGTGAATAAATAATAACAGAAATTAAAGTACGACAGTCAGGGAGGAACACGAACTAAAAACAAAGAGTTAGCAACCGGAATGAATGAAACAAATAACAGGAAAAAAAAATAAGGCGAACAAATAATGACAGAAAATAAAGCAGTCTCCTCTAGTCCCCTCTTGCATTCAGAGCGACAAGCAAAACTACTCTACTACACGATGCAAATGATTCCACTCCAAGCAATTCTGATTTAGTCACTCCGACACAATACCTTTATGAAAGACGAGCAAGGGGGAGGAGGGAGGGGGAGGGGTGGAGGATCGAAGGAGAGGGGGAGGGAAGGACATGCACAGACGTTGGAGAGAAGGAAGAAAAGAGAGAATTAATGAGAAGGGGGGGGAAGGAGGTTAAGGAGAAATAATCAAGGAAGTTGGAAAGACGATGGGAGGAGGAAAGAGGAATGAATATTAGCAACGGGAGGAGGAGGAAGAGTATGAGGAGGAGGAGAGAGAATTAATGAGAAGTGGGGTAGGAAGAAATAATCAAGGAACTTGGAAAGACGATGGGAGAAGGAAAGAGGAATGAATATTAGCAACGGGAGCTGGGAGAAGTTTGGAAGAGAGAGGAAAAGAAGAAGAAGAATCCCGGAGAGGGAGAAACAAGAAACGACCAAGGATCCTAGAGAGAGAGAGAGAGAGAGAGAGAGAGAGAGGAGAAGAGAATGGCACAGGGACCAGGTCACCAGAGAGGAGGAGGAAGAAGGAGAGAAATGCAAGGGAACGGGGGAGAAACAAGAAATAAGGAAAAGGGATCCTAGGAGGAGGAGGAAAGCAAGAGAGAGAGAGAGAGAGAGAGAGAGAGAGAGAGAGAGAGAGAGATCTAGGAGCTGGGAGAAGTTTGGAAGAGAGAGAGAGGAAAGAAGAAAGGATCGATCAAAAGGCAAGAAGGATAAGGAGTAGGAGAGAGAGTGAGAATGGCACAGGGACCAGGTCACCAGGCCGGGGAGAAACAAGAAATAATCCAAGAGGAAGAGGAAGAGGAGAGAGAGAGAGAGAGAGAGAGAGAGAGAGAGAGAGAGAGAGAGAAACTGCAGTTGGCAATGCCAGGAAAGAAATAAAGGGACGGCCCAGCAAAACAAGAGAGTCGACAGACACAGGAGAGCACAATGGACGACGTCCTTTTTTTTGCGTTTGGTTCCTATTGTTTAATGGAGCATCCCAATAAGTCTGGCTTAAAGCCGACATGCGCATACTCCAAATTCTCATCAAGAGAGAGAGAGAGAGAGAGAGAGAGAGAGAGAGAGAGAGAGAGAGAGAGAGAGAGGGGAGAACAACTCAGACAACTCGCGCTCAATTGAAACATTTGCATAAAAGAATATTACAAAGTGTGGCGTGCTTTTATTAATGCTTTTATTGTTATTTTTATTCGGTCCGGGCACGGGCCGGGCCAGGGAGAACCCAGGCTTCTATTTTTGAACTGGAAATTATAAAAGGCAGCGGGAGGGAGGGAGGGAGGGGAGGGAGTGGAGGGGAGGAAGGGCTTCGAGCCTAAAACAGCGCTCTTTCTAATTATAGTTCCTCTCGTCATATGCCGCTGATTATTTATATAATATATATATATATACCTGCTGGTTGCTGAGTTCCGGCGCGGCCATTTGTCACAATTCATAACAGGAATATTTATATTTCATAAAAGGATACAGCGACGCCGATGCGTCGGAAAGCTGTCGGCGGGATTTCCGTGAATTTCCCAATGAATGAAATGTCGTTTGAATGACGGAGCTAATGCGAGTGACGTTCAAATATGGTTGGGTTCTCGGGCTCTTGTTTGCGTTATAAATTGATAAGTATACTCAAGGTCCCTGTCATAACTGCGCAAGTTTCATTTACCTACTATCTCTGGATATTACGATGAGACAATTCTATGACACTACTGCTTAACATTTATTATCTTTACCAGCTTGTTGGCGAGCGCTACGCGAGCTGGAACTCGACGCTGTTGTCTCCCATACCGCCTCGATCCCCTACCTAACCCGCTCGCAGCCGGGGCGGACAAACGGGTTTGCAGGAGGAGGGTGGATGTCTCCCTTACCCCCCAAATCCCCTACCTACCCCGCCCCACCCGGGGAGGACAAACCGGTTTGCAGGGGGTGGGTGGCTGTGTCATATCTCCCCTACAAACAATATCCACTCGAATTTCATTACAGATTCTACAGTCATCACAAGTTACTGAGTTAAACACTAAATTATTTTGCCTTAGAGCCATGAATTTTCCATAAAAGAAAAGATAATTACACAATAAAGTGAAACCTCATAAAAATTAAACGGTAACTGAATAAACTTTACAAAACTATCAGCGACAGGAATCAGGAATGTAAATGAACATTGTAATTTACCCAGCAGAGTTGATACTAAACAAATAAAACTGCCATGCAACAGAACAAGTTTCCACTGACTCCTGTTCAACGCTTCCTTGCACTCTCCGAAAATGCGATTCGGTTTTGCGGAGTTTGCTAGTCGGATATCAAATACGTCTGCTCTGAAAGGAAAGACGTCATTCTTACGATTATATATACGCAACATAATCAGACACATACTAAATATAAATGAAGCGTGGATACACACACATGCACACGTATGCGTATGTATATATATAGCTATATACATATATATATATATATATATATATATATATATATATATATATATATATACAGAGAGAGAGAGAGAGAGAGAGAGAGAGAGAACTGACGACAAACATCTTAACATTGTAGATTCATGAAGATGTCAAATGTATTATCTGACATGACAAAAATAACAAACCATTCCCATGTACCGCACACACACCCAAGATAGCGAAGTGAGTTCTCATATTCCTCAGGGACGAAATACGAAGAATGAGAGGGCATTCCTCATTGGCCAAACATGGGAGGGGCCACGGTGGAATGATAAATCAGAGCGCAGAAGCTGGAATCTTTTTCAGCAACCTAAGTATCCATATTTGGTCAACTTGACCAAGTTAAGGGGGTCTCCCCTTGGCCTACTAACCAGGTACAGATTACCTGAGGCCTAAGGTGACGTAAATAAAAAAGGTCCTGAGGTGTAAACAGGTCGTACATAAACAATACACACAAAACATAAAACAAAAATAGACGCTTTGAATTGTTTTAATATTATGTATAGAAAAACATGGGCATCAGTACACACAGTAAAAACTATTGCATATTAAGAAAAACACCACGGTAATATTCTTTTCAACAAAACGAATGGCCCGAACGAAAGACTGAAAACACGATCAGTAAAGTATATAATAAATATATATGCGTATGTATGTATAATATATATATATATATATATATATATACATATATATATATATATATATATATATATATATATATATATATATACAGTATATGTGACAATATTCATTTTAGAAAACCAATTACCGTAAATAAGTTACGCAAAAGAGTATTAAACTAAAATTCTTGGCTAACTTCACGCCTCGTTCTTTTGCATGCGTCTGTGAGAATACCCCCAACAGTTCTTTTCTATATAATTTCAAATATACCAGTAAATATATAAATAAACTATGGGTCTTTTAACTATCTTAGGAGGAAGGATATTGTTTTTTACTTATTTTGTTTAGTATAAATCCGGACAAAAGAAGGCCGTCACTCAGATTCCTTTGCAAGAAGTTTGGCAACCACTGAACGGTGCTGCCATCTACCGCTAGTTTAATGCAGCACTCTAGAACGCTACAAGTGTAGGCAGCCTTGATAAGCAACCACATGTTCATCAAACATAATCTTCTTCTTCCTTCTAAACACAGTTTACGTTCATTTCCACTCTAACCAATTTTTACTTCAATTAGCAAAATGAAAATTATATTAACCCTGAAACTGCAACATAATCCTATTTTTCCTTCTAAATATATTCACGTTCATTTCTACTCTAACCAATTTTTATTTCAATTAGCAAAGTGAAAACGAAATTAACCATCAAACTGTACCAAGAAATATCCCATTCGATAATAAAGCGTCCACGAAGAAAAAGAAAAAGTTTAACGAGAAGAAACGAGCCAATTTCATAAAATAAAATAAAAATAAAAAAGAAGAGTCCCGTTCTCAGCGAGGAAAGTTTCCACATTCACAAGGAAAAGTTACACTTTCACAAGAGGCGAAGCAATTCCGCCAATCCAATCAAAATCTCATTTCCGAGATAAGGAAAGTTCATAACGAAAGTTCCGCCGTAAGGAGGCGAGCTTCGGCCTCCGAGAACGAGCGGTTCCATCTGCGAGTCGAAAGGTACAACGAACACGCTTTCGCCGGGAAAGTTCCACCTCCGTGATGAACAGGTTTTCGGAGACGCATCGCCAGATAAAATTGGCGCAGGTTTCTCAATCACGGGAAATTAGTTTCAGAAGCTGTTGCAAACTAATATCGGGCATTTGACATCAAGGACCTGGCAGCAGGCATGCATAATGAGCAGTCGGGGAGAGAGAGAGAGAGAGAGAGAGAGAGAGAGAGAGAGAGAGAGAGAGAGAGAAGAGAGAGAACTCTATGCATAGGAGAGAGTGAGTTTGCTATAAGAGAGAGAGAGAGAGAGAGAGAGAGAGAGAGAGAGAGGAGAGAGAGAGAGAGAGAGAGAGAGAGAGAGAGAGAGAGAGAGACTTATTGTAAAGAATTCTAGGCATAGGGAGAGAGTAGGTTTGGTATAAAAGAGAGAGAGAGAGAGAGAGAGAGAGAGAGAGAAAGAGAGAGAGAGTTACCTTTTCTGGACTGTGTGACTTATTCGCGATTCAGGGACAGTAAATTACATTTACTAAGGAAAAATTAAAATAATAAACAGAGAGAGAGAGAGAGAGAGAGAGAGAGAGAGAGAGAGAGAGATTCTAGAAAACGTGGCTTATTCCGAATTCAGCGAGAAAGAGAAACAAGAAAATTATATTTGCTAAAAGAATTCGGTTGGGCAAAATTTATTCACGAAAAAGGAGCATAATAAACGCGGAGGAAAGGGGGAGAGAGAGAGAGAGAGAGAGAGAGAGAGGAGAGAGAGAGAGAGAGAGATTCCATTTTCCGGAAAATGTGTGGCTTATTCGGGATTCAGCGAGGGTTAAGCGAGACAGATACAAAAAAATTACATTTGCTTAAGGAATCTGATTTGTTCACGTTTATTCAAGAAATGAGAATAATACACGAGAGAGAGAGAGAGAGAGAGAGAGAGAGAGAGAAGGATTCTATACTATATCTATCTATAGATATATATATATATATATATATATATATATATATATATATATATATATATATATATATATATATATATGCACATACAACCCGTCGTATCCAACCTCCCCACAATTAGCCGTCGGAACAGGCTGACGAATATGACTCTTGATTATAACTCCCAAAACCTCGACCTCTTATGCCTATAGGCTCCTAGGCTCCAGAGAAGCATCCCTGATAAACCCATTACTCAACCTGACAACCACTTCGGATTAGGAGGGAGGGGAGGCGTATGGGTTCATTTCGAACCCGGCGTGAATACGGGTCCGCATAAATAAGCTAAATAAGGCCCGTCTTATTTACATAAGGAGTCTGCTTCTCAACTTAATAGAAACCGTAGGTAATTTCACATTCTGAATTGGGACTCGTGGACATGGAAAGGTTACTTCAGGGTCGGTCATCTTGGAGTAATTAGGGGGTGAAGGTCGACAAGAGTCTTTACATAATTAATTCAATAAAAATGGTAAACCTTTTCTGGAGATGGTGAGCCTAAAAGATGAAAAATTTATTGGATTAAAAGGGTTTAAAAAGTTAATAAGGAAAACATAAAGATAGAATAAAGAATTTAGACCAAAGGCCAAGCGCTGGGACCTATGAGGTCATTCAGCGCTGAAACGGAAATTGACAGCAAAAGGTTTGGAAGGTGTAACAGGAGGAAAACCTCAAAGCAGTTGCACTATGAATCAATTTTCAGGAGAGTTGAGGAAAGTAAGATGCAAGAAAGAGAATATGAACGGAGGTACAGTAAAAGGGATGAAAGAGACTGCAGCTAGGGGCAGAAGGGACTCTGAAAGGAACCTTAAGTGATGCCTACAGTTCACCACGTGAGGTGCACTGAGGGCCCTACCCTCCTACGGGTGGGGGGGAACATAAGTGAATACTCTTTATCTTTAAGTAAAAGGAATAAAAACTGGCTTAAAAGACTGGCTAACAAGACTACAAGTCTTCAAAACTTACAAAGAAAAAGTTAATCTAACAAAAAGTCTGAAACCCGAAAGCTGAAAAACAAGTCTGAATAATCACGAGCTTAAAAATTCCGCTGATCACAAATTTTTAAAAATAATATTGCGGACGCTTTTTAATTATTAGTGTAGCTAAAAACGATTATGAAAAAATAAAACAAGTGTAAAAATGCGCCGAAGTTTCTTCGCCGCAATAGAGTTTTCTGCAGAGCATATAATGCTGTATGAAACTCTCAGCCACGGCACATGAAACTCTCAGCCGCGGCCAATGAAACTTTCAGCCACGGCCCGGTGGTGACCTGTGTCGTTGGTACCTATATCGGTGCCAGACTCACGATCATGGCTAACTTTAACCTTAAATAAAATAAAAACTACTGAGGCTAGAGGGCTGCAATTTGGTATGTCTGATAATTGGAGGGTGGATGATCAACATACCAATTTGCAGCCCTCTAGCCTCAGCAGTTTTTAAGATCAGAGGGCGGACAGAAGAAGTGCGGACGGACAGAGAAATAGCCACCTCAATAGCTTTCTTTTCCAGAAAACTAAAGAAGGTAAAGTTTAAAAATAAAAAAAATAGTAAAGTTTAAAGACCCAGAACTTAAAACCTAAAAACGGGAAAAGCAAAGGTACCCACGTTCAGGAAATCAAAGAGCGCTCTTGATATTTTGACAGAAAATGCCCATATTTCCATCCAGCGTGAAATGGCGGTAATTAATCCGATATGTTCCTGATACAAACACAACGCCATATATCCCCGGACGCTTTCCGTTTCATTCCAGTGGCGCTTAATCATTCGACGGAATTAAAATCATTCCGGCATTGGCAAATGAGCGCCGGGGCTCCATGTTCACGCGTGATGTGGATCGAAAATTACATCACGTGTGGGTTCGATAAATTATCGTTAAAGTAATGGCGCATCTGCCGTTAGGTGATGACATACTTTATCTAATCTTTACCTTCCATTTTTTAGTTTTCTGTAAAAGAAAATTATTGTGCCGGCTTTGTCTGTCTGTCAGCACTTTTTCTGTTCGCACTTTCTATCGCCCTCAGATCTTAAAACTACTGAGGCTAGGGCTGCAAATTGGTATGTTGATCATCCTCTCAATCAACAAACATATGGTTGCAGCCATCTAACCTCGTGAACACAAGATTTGAGCGGATAGAAAAGTGCGGACAGAGTAAAATGCGGACGGACAGACAAAGCCGGCACAATAGTTTTCTTTTCAGAAAACTAAAACACTTGAGTAACTTATTCTGTGGAGTGTTTATTTGATGATTATGCTAATTATACAGCATAATCATATTCAAATAAGAAAAATCAATATATCTACAATCAAAGTCAACATAATCATATCCAAATAAGCAAGGTGTATTCTATCTACAATCAAATTATTCTGTTTATAAAATCTTTTGACAGGTAAGCTAATACAATACCTCGATGTTTGGGCGATATTAGGATGTTTGTGTGCTGTTTGGATGTTTGTGCATTATTTGGATGTTTGTGTGTTCAGTACATTCATTTCCTCTTAGACGGCATCACATACCCAGTTGGAAAGTGGTCTAAATCTGCAATGTTTCGCAAGGACTTCAGATCACTGCACTGCACTTCGATAGGTCGTTGGATTCTGAGCCATAATTTCTAATTAATCATTTGTAGAATATTAATCAGAATTAGAGATTTCGTGAAATGTGGTGTCAAGAGACCGTAGACTTCATCCACTTCTATAAAATTAGACTCGTGTACTGGAATGGATGGAGTGAAATACAGAGTTTAGGCCAAGGCCAAGCACTGGGACCTGTGAGGTCATTCAGCGCTGGAAAGGAAATCGAGAGTAGGTAGGTTTGAAAGGTATAACAGAAGGAAAACCTCAAAGCAAATGCACTGTGAAATAATATGGAAGAAAGATATGAATGGAGGTACAGTAAAAGGAATGAATGGGATTGCAGCTAGAGGCCATGGAAGGGACGCTGCAAAGAACCTTCAGTAATGCCTACAGTGCTCCCCGCGAGGTGCACTGACTGCACTAACCCCCCTACGGGAACTCGTGCACAGCAAGCAAGCAAGCACCTGATTCCCTTGCGTATGTTTTGTGTCCGTTCCTCTTTTTACTGTTTTTGAAACCAGTTTATCACAAAGAGAACTGTTATATTGGCTTTTATTTTGGGGGGGGAGGGGGGAGACAACCTCCTACAATCTTTGGAAGATTAGGGGTATTTCCGACAGAAGCCCGGCAGAAGAATATATATCCATTTTCTCGAGCTGTTCACCTTCAGAAATTCCGGTTTCCGCTTCTGTTACAAATGATTTTCAAAGATCGTCGAAATTGAAAAAAACAATATGGTGGTAAAAAATATTTGCAAATATTTATAAAGATTTTTCACTGTCACTTAATCCTTCGTTATTATTTAATCAACGTGAATTTAGTATATTTTCTAAAGAGAACTCCGTGTGTTTTGCTAAGTCGAATTTGTATTTATTGAGGACAATTAAGGGATAGTTATTAGCTAATTTTCAGCCCCGCACCCGGTAATTACGTAATTATTCTATAAAACTCGAGAGGCTGCTCTCTCTCTCTCTCTCTCTCTCTCTCTCTCTCTCTCTCTCTCTCTCTCTCTCTCTCTTTCATGTGTGAATAAACACTTAAATCTCAAAAGCATGCAAATGCACAATAATGAAGACATTCAAATAGACTGCACACATATTTATGACTGTTATACATACATACATACATACATACATACATACATACATACATACATACACATGAGTGAATAAAAACTTAAATCTCAAGTATATGTATATACACAGAAGAAGAAAACATACATACATACATCAAAAATACATAAACATACACACCAGTTATACATACATACATACATAAATACAAGGAAACAACCAAATAAAACACTTACTCTCTCCTACATACATACATACATACATACATACATACATACATACATACATACATACAAGAAAACAACCAAATAAAACTCTTACTCTCTCCTTCATATATACAAACATACATACAAACATACATACATACATACATACATACATACATACATACATACACAGAACCAAACACCTAAATAAATCACATACCATCTACGTACCAAAACGCCTTGAGGCATGCACGCACACTCCCGCGTTCAACTTTAAGAATAACATAGAGCCATAAAAAAATAAATAAAAAAATATAAAATTACCCTGCCATGCTTGAGGGACATTGTCATTCTTCAGCGTAACAAAAAGCGAGGCTTGTGTTTTCCTAATAAGGGCATTTGTTGGCTTAAGCACCGTGATGAAAGAGCGGAGGGGGGGAAGTGGATCTTGCCTACTAATGAGTGGCAAAGTAATATCCATATAAAGATGCTTTGCCTTCCTGTTAGACGGTGTTTGGAGCGTGGATCGCGGATTCTTGTCGTATTGAAGCTAGCGTCCTCTGTGAGATAATGAGGCGATGAGGAATACGCGTCCACACACATACACACATACGCAGGTATATATAAATACATTATATATATATATATATATATATATATATGTGTGTGTGTGTGTGTGTGTGTGTGTGTGTATGCTGTATATATACACTTTAATAACAGGACCTCCCATTTAAACAGGATGTATCTGATGGAGATTCTTTATTTTTATTTAAAAAGAGATTAATTATAATAATTCATAGAGCAATTATGCAAGTGATGAAGTTAAAAGTATATTTACGAATATAATATACACACATATATATATATGTATATATATATATATGTATATATATGTATATATATTATTGTATTAGTGTTGAGGGGAATTACTTGTTTTTACAGGACATCCAATTAGGTATAGGCTATAATGGTCAACTGCGCCGCAGCTAAACCTGAGAATAAGCAAAGTTAACATTCCAAGTACATCAATAAGCAAAGTTAACATTATATCAATAAGCAAAGTTAACATTCCAAGTACATCTACTGTAGATCTGGCATCCCTCAATATAATGCTAAATCATCTCATTGATATTACATCAACCTTAAATTACAAATAAAACTGATAGCGGTAAGAGAATCAACTTACATTACTTTCTTTGTGAAATATTATTAAACTTTAAAAAGATACGAACAAAATCTTTCACTGAAGAGTAAATTTATGCTCAAAATGTGGCCTTCCAAACTCCGTCAAGTTTTAACAGAGACAGAAATCCTCATTTTCCATCAAACGCCAGTTCTCTAATTACTTGCGGAGAGACCCAAGCTATCCAACCACACTAAACATTTTGAACAACGATGTCCTGATAATGTTCAAGCCCCATATTCTAAGTGGGAGACCCGAACTTTCTCATTCCTGGAAGGCTAAACTCAATGGTCTGCATATGGGAGATTCGAGCTCGCTAGTTTCCCTTCCAGCTAAAGATCCGCATTTCCTAACCGGAGGATCAAAGCTTCCTATTCCAGGAGATTTAATTCCACATATTCTGGATGGGATGTCATATTTATCAGACTGGGAAACATGCACCTTGTTTCCCAAGAGACGCAAGCTTCTAATTTCCCAACAGAGAAGCCTAAGATATGCTATTTCACGTTCTCATTTCCAGACCGGAGACCGAAGAAGCTTTCCAGTCCATAAGAGAGATTAGGCCCCAGATTTATCCAACAGGGAGACTTGAGGTTAATATTTTCTGAGCGAGAGGAGAGCTTTACTCTTGACGAGATCTAAACCCATTATTTTATGAACGAGAAGTTCAAGTTTTTCGTTTAGAACTACGACGCAAAAACAGAATCTATAGTTTCCGTGTGTGTGTGAAAACAACGCCTCCCATTTCGGTTGTATTAAAAGCGGACAAATAAAATAAACCTTTCATCTCATCCCCAAATTAGGGAAACGAACGGAATCGAATGATAATGACAGTATTTCCCCTTTCATCTAGTATTCTTTTAAATGTAAACCAACAAGGGGTTACTGACTCTTGCTGAACCCTTTTCCGTGTAATCAACATATTTCCAATAACTATCAATTCCAGCCGGTTGCGCCATTTCCAGACGGAGCTGGAAGGGAATTTACTTTTTTTTTTAGCCCGAAGAACATTATTCAGATTATCTCAATATTATAATTAATTTCTTTTTGAATAAAAATAAGGAATCCCCGTTAATACATCCTGTTTAAATGTGATCCTGTTATTAAAGTGTATAAAAACATATATATGTATATATATATATATATATAATATATATATATATATAAATAAATTTCAGTCTGAAGTTATGGAAAGGGAAGCAGAAGGAATTATGGAAGAGAAATATTTCCAGATAACGAGGCAGCCTTACAGTAACTCATAACTTCTTTTTCCAACTGCTGATGAGGGAGAAATTAACGATGGATACATCCATACATACACGCACACACACACCCACACACACATATATATACATATATATATCACTTAATTATTTTAAAGAAAATGAAAGAATCTAAATGACGAACCTATTACACATACACACACCCACACCCACGCACACCCACACCCACACACATACACATACACACACATATATATAAACATATATATAATGTGCTATAAATCACGAGTGAACACGTGTTTAAAACATAAAATAAAAATACTAAAGAAAAAAAAAACACGCCTAGAGAAGAACCATTGCCAGCCTCTTTGTCACGGCCGGTAGAAAAATTACCTCTAAAAGCCCCCACTAATCAGGCCTAAAGTTTCAAAATTACAGGTCTATAACGTTGCTAGGGGGTGTAGGGTGGGGTAGGGGTGGGGGGGAACCTCGCCTCGAACCTTAATTACACATTCAACAAGGCCCCTAAAATATGTTACGGGTGGAAAAGACCCAGAGTCATGTACAAGATTGGTGGAAGAAGAGAGAGAGGAGAATTCTCTCTCTCTCTCTCTCTCTCTCTCTCTCTCTCTCTCTCACACACACACACACACACACATACACGCCTGTAACCCTCGATTAGTCAATTCTCATCAATTTCCAGCATTCTGCTAAAAATCACCCTTCAATTTACCTTCATATTTAACAATTGTCGTCCTCTCCTATCTTCTAAGCAGCTGCAATCATTTCTTTTACATAAAGTAAGAAAATCTACCTAGTTTACTAAATGATAAATTGAAAAAATCAATAACAACAAAACTGAGGTCACAGAATAGCAGAAAGGTCTCATCTACAGTACACTATCTATTCCTTCAAGTTAAGTCTTTGTTGATTTTTTGACAGAAACAAATTTTCGCGATGTCAACCGAATATTCTACCTCACTTACGCTAAGCTGCTACCAATACCAGCATCCTCTAAGGCCTCACCCTATCCATTCCTTAAAGTTAGGTCTTTGTTGATTTTTTGACAGAAACAAATTTTCGCGATGTCAACCGAATATTCTACCTTACTTACGCTAAGCTGCTACCAATACCAGCATCCTCTAAGGCCTCACCCTATCTATTCCTTGACGTTAGCTCTTTGTTGATTTTTTGACAGAAACAAATTTTCGCGATGTCAACCGAATAATCTACCTTCCTTACGCCAACCTGCCACTACGCAGCATCTTCTAAGGCCTCACCCTATCTGTTCATGACGTTAGCTCTTTGTTGATTTTTTGACAGAAACAATTTTCGCGATGTCAACCGAATATACCTCACTTACGCTAAGCTGCTACAAAATACAGCAGCATCCTCTAAGGCCTCACTATCTATTCCTTGACGTTAGCTCTTTGTTGATTTTTTGCCCCACGCTAAGCTGCTACCAATACCAGCGATTCCTTGACGTTAGCTCTTTGTTGAGAGAAACAAACGATGTCAACCGAATAATCTACCTCGCACGCTAAGCTGTAGCATCTTCTAAAGGCCTCACCCAATTCCTTGAACCAGTGAAACAAATTTTCGCGATTGGATCTACCTTCCGTAGCCTGAGCCATTGCACGTTTTGCCCCATAGGGCGATATTACAAACGTGTACATTCCAGTGTTTTCATTGGAACTCGAGCCGAGCCATTCACGTATACGATACACGTTCCGAGTTTTTTTCCCACCTGAACGGAATACAATCGGATTCCATTCTTTTATGAAACGTGACTGTTCTGGTGTTATAATTGGTATGCCCATTGTGTTTGTTTATTTATTTTCAAAGTCTTGCGGAGAATTCCACGAACCTCCTGATGAACTGAGTCAGAGGGTCGATGAACTAGGAGTGTTAAAGGTATCGTCGATATAACCAATTCAAGGGAATAGTGCTATGCTTGCATGCACGTGCAGAGAAAAGCACAATGAATGCACAGGGGGGTATATGGATGTAATAGGAAAGAAAATCAAAAATGAAAATGTTTGTGGGTATTATTGAATGTGTGAATATATCTGTCAATCTTAACGGGTTCACTTCAGTATTACAATCCAAAATTATTAAAGTTTAAACACAACGAAACAAAAACAAAAATTAAGAATACAATAATTACTGAATTTAATATGCAATTTAGGCCAAAGCCCAAGCGCTGAGTCGGGACCTATGAGGTCATTCAGCGCTCAGATGAATATTGACGGTAAAGAAGGTTTGAAAGGTTTAACAGGAAGAAAACCTCAAAGCAGTTGCACTATAAATCAGCTGTTAGGAGAGCGTGGAAAGTAAGATGGAAGAAAGAGAATATGAAAGGAGGTACAGTAAAAGAAACGAAAGGGGTTGCAGCTAGGGACCTAAGGAAGGCACGTTGCAAAGAACCTTAAGTAATGCCTACAGTACACCGCAGGGGTGCACTGACGGCGCTACTCCCCTACGGTGGATACGATAATTATGACAATTAGCATAATCAAAATAGTTACTGTTCTTAGTCGGTGCTGTAGATGTTACAAAACATTAATATCCAACAAAGAAAATAGACAAAACAAACGAATACAGAAAAACACGAATTACAGAAAATACGGACCTGTAGGCTGCGCCACCGCAAGAGAACCGCAACCTATCAATCACAAAGTCCTTGAATTCGTCCGAGAACATAACAGGATGATTAGAGTTGGTTGTCTAGTTTCCTACAGAATGTGGCTTCCTCTTACACACGACAGAAGGTAAAACAAAAACCTGTATGTGTGTATATATATATATATATATATATATATATATACATATATACATATATATATATGTACATATATATATATATACATACACACATACAAGCATATATATGTATGCATATATAATATATATATATACATACATATAAATATGCATATACAAAATATATATAAAATATATTATTATATATATAAAATATATTGTCCTTAATGTTTTACCATAACGGGATTGGCAGTGGTTGATACCGGAATATATTCATTTATTCATGTACTTGTATATGTATATACATTACATATATATATATACAGAGTAGAGAGAGAGAGAGAGAGAGAGAGAGAGAGAGAGAGAGAGCATTTTTTTTATATCAGTCATTAGAAAATACAAATAAAAATAACGCTGAAAAATATTACATAAAAATAATGAAATCGACAATAATTACGATCATTATTTACAGAAAACTTACTTTAATAACGACCTAATTTTTCTTTAAAAGCGTAGCTGACGAAAAAGTACAAATTCAATTAGGAAAAGGTGTAAATGAAATCAGAAATGCCCAATGTATACGACCTTGATGTAAATAAAATTAGGAATACTCGATAGATATGACCTTGATCTCAAAAGATTTTTTTCTTTTTATTTATTTATTTTATTTTATTTTATTATTATTATCTTTTTTTTTTTTTGCTGATATCTTCCATCACGAAGCGGAAATGAAAAGCACTCGGCCAAGCGGACGCTTTGTGATGAAAAGAGCGTAATTCTCGGACGAGATAAGACTATATTTATTTATGATACTTATCTATTTACTTATATATTTATACATTTCTTCATTTATTTAAGAATTCGCTTCTCTTCCATACCTATATCTTCAAAAAGCAGATAACACTAAATTAAAATTACTTTTCATGAATTGTTAAAACTGAAAAACATAATTGACGTGAAGTTTGTCAAGTTTCGAACAAGGCCATACAACTATTTGATCAATGGCAAGTTCATGATGTTAACTAAGTATTAATCTATGCATCTTTACAATACATGCACAGTTATAATTGCTCTCTCTCTCTCTCTCTCTCTCTCTTCTCTCTCTCTCTCTCTCTCTCTCTAGAGGAAACAAATGAAAATACTATCTTCCTGATTTATGCATGTCTACAATTCACGCATAGTTATAATCTCTCTCTCTCTCTCTCTCTCTCTCTCTCTCTCTCTCTCTGTGTGAAAAAAAATGACAAAATGGGAAGGCGTAAAAAAACATGACACCATTCAAAGCCAACTATATCCTCACACGTGTCCGAGGCAGATAAATAAAAATTAGTATGATTGACGTTATCATAAATCCGAAATACAACTTTAAATAAAACGTGAACGCCATGAATACGTCATGAACGAGCGTTCATCCTTCTCAAAAATATTCGAGAAAAAAAAACGAGGCAAAAGAAATATTCACTGCAAATTGCAATATTTTTTTGTTCGATTTTCATAATTGTCGGTTCATTTATTTTTCATTGTTCTTGATAGCGGTATTTTCACCCTTTCCTCAAGTGATTTTTTATTGCACTGAATATTTCAGGTTAGAGTCAGCAGGAAGAGAGGACATGCCATCAAAATGATACCTTACGCCAAATTTAATGTTAAATTTCTAGCACATTTGGAGAGATTTATAGTAAGCGATTATTAGCCGCAAAATCACAAGTAACTTCTGTTGCTTTGCAATATTCATTACTTGATCAAGACATAAACTTAGAAATAATCCAACAAACGGAGATTTTTAAAATAAAAAGTTCCTGTCCACGCTAAAACCTAAATCTTCCCTTTATTCACTAATACGACTTCTCAAATAAGTGAACTAATACATAAATAATAATCAAAGGCATAAAACCCGGTTTGGGTGTGATTTCCGGGCAACTGGGTCTCTCTGATTTGACAGAAACCCAAATTCTTCACCACACGAAATTAAATCATTCTTTTATCCTCAAATACTGAGTTTTCAAAACATTGAAAAACTTTCTTGCATTCTCAAAAAATTGAACTCATACATAAACAATAATCAAAGGCATAAAACCCCGTTTGGGCGTCATTTCCGGGCAACTGGGTCCCCCTGATTTGACAGAAACCCATCACGGCGGTTTAGGAAACCCGCGTCGCTTTAAAGCCGAGTCATTCAGCAAAACAATTCCACCTGCCGTTACGAATATACCTATGGGAGTGACTGCTGACACTCGACGCGGGGAAACCAATAAATGACATCAATGTAATTGATGTCAGTTGAATCGGACCCCCTTCCACTCGACCGCTCGGCCTTGATTGAAATTCATCATTGAACGTTCCGGTTGAGGCCGAGTGTAAATATAAATACTAAAGCCATGCATTCAAGTATTCGGTTTCACATTCTTTCGAATACATTTACGAATCTAATTCAACACATTTTGTTCGTGAGGCTGATATTGAATATACTATTATACATACTTATAAGCTACATGTTTATGCATAATTCACACTTTCACAATACCTTTATCTGTTATTCAGCGATGCATACTTGTACTTATTCAAGGATACATACTTTCAAACTATGCATTAAAACAATTCACACTTTCACAATTCCCTTATCAGTTATTCAAGGATACATACTTGTACATACTTATAAATTGTGAAAGAAAACATAGTTTACACTTCCACAATTCCTTTTTCTGTTATTCAGCGATACATACTTATACTTATTCAAGGATACATAATTATACATACTTTTAAACTATGAATTTGTAACATAACTCACACTTCCATAATTCCTTTTTCAGTTTATTCAAGGATACATACTTATACTTATTTTTGGATAAATAATTACAGACTATGCATTAAAACATAATTCACATTTCCACAATTCCCTTTTCAACTATAAATACATACATACATACACAAACTTGTCAAATTACAGTACATTCCTACATACATACATACATACATAAAAGTTCTAAGTTCTACCTTGTCAGATTACAGTACAATCCTACATACATCCATGCATAAAAGTTCTAAGTCTCTACCTCAACAAATTACAGTACATTCCCATAGTACACGACGCTCGCAAAAACACCACCCCTGGCCACTGGTCCACACCAACGGATCTCGGCATAAAAGTAAACGCAAACCCACGTATCTGTGTTGACATCTCTATTTCAGCCAACGCTCTTGCATGCGAACGGCAATTACCTCGACACAGTCGTTTACCTCATGGCGCCCCGCAATCGACCGATATTCGACCAACGTTTCCCCGCATGCGACTCGGCGACAGTAGCACAGCGCCGCCACACGGAAGAGCGCTTCAACTGAAGGTGTGGATCTATGCAGCCGCTGATAATGAAGTGGGGGGGTCGCTTTGTCGTATCACGCGCGCTTCTGTTTAATAAAGAGCGGGTGTCGCTGGCGGTCAGACATGGAACCGATCCCTGCGTGTTTTGGGAGGTGTGGACAAAGGAGACTTTTTGTTTTTCTTTTTTCTTTTTTTATTTTTCTGCGTGTCATGTACCATCCTGTAGCCCGAATGTAAAGGAATGTTGAATATTCGCGTGTAGGGACAAGCTTTTGCCGTAGATGTAAGTTACACTGTATATTTATTTGTTTGTCAAAGTAAATACAACTTTTATAGATATATTCAGTGTTTATTTGCACCTGTCTGTTTGTCTGTTTGTATATATATGTATATATAAATATATATATATATATATATATATATATATATATACAGATATATATATATATATATATATATATATATATATATATACTTTCTATTTGTCATGCAACCTTCCTATTATCGAAATACAATTAGTGTGGCTAAACCAAACCTCGGCTCGAGAGCAATAAGAATGAAAATGAATGCCATGAGCATTAGAGAGGTAACAAGCAGATAGATGGCCCTTCCTATATTTATATTGACTTGGGGTCCTTGTTTTACTTTATTTTCTTACTGTGCTCAATGATGTGCCCTGGACATCATCGCTGAATATTATTATTATTATATTATTATTATTATTATTATTATTATTATTATTATTATTATTATTATTATTAATCATAGCAAAACCCTAATCATATATAACATGCCTATAGTGGTCAATGACTTGAAGTTCAAGCTTCCAAAGAATATTATGGTGTTCATTCGAAAGAAGTTACTGAAGATAATAGGAGATAAAGAAAGAAGAGATTAGCTATTAGAAGAGAAAAAAAAAGATAAATGAATAAATTTATGAATAAACAGATAAAACTATAAATAAATTAATAAAATACAATGTGAATCGTTTAAGGAAAGTGGCGTATTGCATCTCAGCTTAAACTTTCGCGAGGTTCTAATCGGCCAACATCTTCAGGGAAGATGTTATTTAAAAAAAATAACTACCACCCAGGGGAATGATACGTGCTGAATTTTCTGTAACGCTGGCGGGTACACAAACACACACACACACACACAAACACACACAAAAATCGGTCGGTTCGTGACGAATCGTCAGGAGACGGCACGAAGATTTATAGACACCTTTGCTAACGACTCTCACGAGCGAGCAATACGTAACACCTGGAAAAACCGTTCCTTCTGGATCGGTTCCTTCTGGATCGTGAAGGAAACAAAAGCGCAGAGGACCAGCAGCAGGCGATCGCAACCTTTCGGCAGTTCGCTTCGCAAGCGCTTAACCAGAAGAGGAGAGCGTTGTTGCTTGAATGCTCTGAGAGGCGTTTGCTTGCTTGCGGAGGTCATCAATTCTTCGCTGATCGGTTTGGTGGTTTTTCTATCTTCATTTCCTGGCTTTTGAATTCTTTCCCTACCTCAGTTTTCCCCTGATTTCTATAAGTTCCATAAACTTACGAAGTGGCGATAATTCTTCCTTCGGGATTAGTCTACATTTTTTCATTACCTCTTTATCTTTTCCTTAGTGCGCATGATTGATGGTCATTGGATTACCAAAAGTTTTTCCTCTGTCATAAAGAAGTACCATCTGCAACGTCAATTATTATTTCCGAAGTTAAACAAATACACTTTGCTAAAACGATATCTGTCCTGCATACACTCCAGTGTCATTATCATCGCATAATGTTATCTACAAGAATTTCTTATCTCTTACATAAGCTTCCGATGCATTTGCATTGAAGGTTAAAGGCACAAAACTTTTTCCAGTCTTGTGCTCTAGAAATCGATTCGTTGATATACAATCCATGCTGAATCTTAGAATGCAGAAGTATGAATGACAAAATATGGTTTAATATTCTAAAGTTATCATAAACTAGTAAAACATCCCGATTAAGCTCTAGTCAATAAAACAGTATTTTATTATAAACCATTGTAATAAATCTGGATAAACAATCAGATTCGTTTGATTTCTAGTGCATTCCTAGAGAGAGAGAGAGAGAGAGAGAGAGAGAGAGAGAGAGAGAGAGAGAATGCCATTATAAAAAAAAAACCCAAGTAGCTAATGAACTTTTAGATAACAAAGCTCTGGCATTTGTGTCCAATGAAGATCTGGCTTTGATGCAATTTCTTAATTACGCTGATATGACCTTTTTGACGATCTTTAAAGGGCAAGACTAATAATGTCAGGTGTAACTCCGTATTAAAGATAAGTATATACTTATGATGCAATCAGAAAGGTATTTTGGAAAATAATACAACTACTGTCCAATAAAAAAACAAGTAAAAAATGGGCCAAGGCTTCTTCGGCGCAATCGAGTTTTCTGTACAGCGTATAATGATGTATGATCCGAGGCCCATGAGACTCAGCTACGGCCAGGTGGTGGCCTGTCCTATGGCGTTGCCAGATACACGATCATGGCTAACTTTAACCTTAAATCAAATAAAAATGACTGAGGTTAGAGGGCTGCAATTTGGTATGTTTGATGATTGGAGGATAGACGATCTACATACCAATTTGCAGCCCTCTAGCCCCAGTAGATTTTAAGATCTGAGGGCGGACAGAAAAAAGCGTGGACGGGCAGACAAATAGCCATCTCAAATAGCCACCACCAGAATGAGATTCGTCTCATATAGCACGAGTTGCCTTCTCAATGGCAACACTTAGTGAGAAGCAAGTATCCTTTGACGGTGGTTTTCTTAGCACGCAAGCAATTACTGTCCATAAACGCATAAAAAAAAGGCCTCCTGGCCCGAGAGATGGAGCCTGGTAAACACAAATAATGAGCTATTGAGCCTAGCTGTGAATAAATTAATGATTCTGTATGAGTTTGAGGAGGAGACACTAAAGAGAGAGAGAGAGAGAGAGAGATTATATATAATGTATGTTATATATAATGTATATATACAGAGAGAGAGAGAGATAGAGAGATAGAGAGAGAGAGAGAGAGAGAGAACAATTTGTCAGCAATTATTAGCTATTACGCCTCATAACACATGAAGGGCACATTAAAAAGTAATTAGTTTTTATATTCTTGTTATTTTTAGACGTTTTATGGCTTATTTGTTTTGCCTTGAGTCTTGTAAAGTTCTGGTTATTTGATTAAGTAAACCAGACGTTTTTAGGAGCTTGCTTTTAGAGAGAGAGAGAGAGAGAGAGAGAGAGAGAGAAAGAGAGAGAGAGAATGTAACGATCTTTGAGAATTCGCTAATTCTTCATTGCGTAGCAGAGAGAGAGAGAGAGAGCAGAGAGAGAGTAGAGAAAGGATGTACAGATCTTTTTTCTAATTTTTATTCGCGCAGTCAAACCAGATGCAAAAGTTAAGTTATGTCTTCTTCAAACCAGAATCCTACAATCCACAATTGAGAGAGAGAGAGAGAGAGAGAGAGAGAGAGAGAAGAGGGCAAGTACCAAAAGTTAAGTTATTTTCCTTCTCTCCCACTCAAACCAGATGCATATGTCACAATCCACAATTGAGAGAGAGAGAGAGAGAGAGAGAGAGAGAGAGAGGCAAGTACCAAAGGTTAAGTTATTTTCCTTCTCTCCACTCAAACCAGATGCATATGTCCTTACAATCCACAATTGAGAGAGAGAGAGAGAGAGAGAGAGAGAGAGAGAGAGAGAGAGAGGCAAGTACCAAGGTTGAGTTATTTTCCTTCTCTCCACTCCAAACCAGATGCATATGTCCTGACAATCCACAATTGAGAGATGAGAGAGAGAGAGAGAGAGAGAGAGAGAGAGAGAGAGAGAGAGAGGAAATATCAAAAGTTAGTTAATTTCCTTCTCACCATTCAAACCAAATGCACATGCCTTACAATTCACAATTCAGAGAGAGAGAGAGAGAGAGAGAGAGAGAGGCAAGGAAATATCAAAAAGGTTATTATTTTCCTTCTCACCACTCAAACCAGATGCATATGTCCTTACAATCCACAATTCAGAGAGAGAGAGAGAGAGAGAGAGAGAGAGAGCGAGAGAGAGAGGAAATATCAAAAATTATTTATTTTCCTTCTCACATTCAAACCAAATGCACATGCCTTACAATTCACAATTCAGAGAGAGAGAGAGAGAGAGAGAGAGAGAGATTTACGATCTGTGAGATCTCGCTAATTCTTCATTCGCGTAGCGGTTCCCGCCTAATGGCGCCCATTCAACATCTTCAAAAACCCACATAAAACAGCGCCAACATTGCTACGCCCGTTGCACCCACGCCCTCGCATCAACGCCTTAGTAATCCTGCGCCCTTCCTTTCCTTCGCGGGCTAAATCTAGAACCTCTCCGCCCGTCGCCCGGTGACCTGCGACCTGGCCTCGCCTCCGCCACTTAAGAACATGGAAACGAAGACATGCGGAAGTTTGCAATTGAATAATCATCTTCACGGGGTTGCGATGTAACGAAAGAAATTAAAAGAATAAATATAAATAGGAATAAATATAAATAGCTGGGTAAAATATATGAAAGAAATAATGGTGCTTACTTAAGCACTGATAAGCATACTTATAGGAACAAGTTTATATTAAAACCCACACAAATATCAGCATATATATATATATATAACCAAGGTCCTTTAAATATGCTCTGAGGATATATTTAAAGGACTTCTTATATCAATAGAGTCGTTTCTAGTGTGAAAATATATTTTTAAAAAGTATATATGTAAAGGAAAGCAATTCTTTTTATAGAACCTTGTCAGATAAATAATTCAAGATTATATATATATATATATATATAGAGAGAGAGAGAGAGAGAGAGAGAGAGAGAGAGAGAAGAGAAACAAAACACAACACACATAATGAGAATGTTTACAGAAATAAATTTCTGGCATCGTGATCGAACCCTTTCCCTTCATTTGAGAGATCCCTGGTCAGTATTCGATCCCAATGTGGGTCAGAAAGTCATATATATATATATATATATATATATATACAGAGAGAGAGAGAGAGAGAGAGAGAGAGAGAGAGAGAGTTAGAGCTCTCTTCCCCTCTCCGCCCTTACTGAGTGAGACCTTCCAGCCGCCATATCTCTTGTCATGGCGGGATTTACGCGCTGATTTGGGCTAATGCCGTCGCTATCTTTGGGGAGTTTTTATGACGCCCCGGATAATGACGTCTCTTTAGGCCAAGGCCGCCATGATGCCCTTAATGGGTTCTTTTAGAGGGGGGGCTTTGACGATGGCTCTCTCCTCCTCTGCCCCATTGCCATGGTGACATCAGATAGCGCCTCTAGATTGGCTCGATTCCGCCCTCAAATTGGCAGGAATTTTCTTTCGGTGTTTGCATAACTTGAGGAAGTTACGCCGCCAATTAGCTGCAATGTGCAGTCTTCTGAATATACACTTTTTTCAGCAAATAAACATATGCAGCAATTACTTAAAAATAATAATAAATAATAATATACATATAAGGAAATTACTGAAAATAATAAATAATAATATACATTTACAGCAATTATTTAAAAATAATAATAAACAATGATAAACATATAAGGCAATTACTTAGAAATAATAATAAATAATAATCTACATATACAGCAATTACTTAAAAATAATAATAAATAATGATAAACATATAAGGCAATTACTTAAAAATAATAATAAATAATGATAAACATATACAGCAACTGCTTAAAAATAATAATAAATCAATTTGATCTCATAATTACCCCGTTATCTCATTTTGTGTGGCGTACATTTTTAATTAGTTCTCATGTCTAATTGTCCATTATTAATTCATTTTCTAGTGTTATTCTCACTACAAAGACCTTATTTCAAATCGAACACTAATTTGAAATATATACTACTGACCCATACTTACTGTAGATATCTACACAGTCTCTCTCTCTCTCTCTCTCTCTCTCTCTCTCTCTCTCTCTCTCTCTCTCTCTCTCTCTCTCTCCTCACAATCGTGAAGCCAGCGTTCGATCCCGAACTGAGATTAGGCTAGTAACCAATGCCTCTGTAGACTCAATTCTAAACCAATCACTCTCTAAGTGTACTTACATAAAACTATCTGCTGAAAGGGAAATTGACAGCACGGAGGTTTGAAAGGTGTAACAGGATAAAAACCTCAAAGCAGTTGCACTATGAAGCAACTGTTAGAGAGGGTGGAAAGTCACATGGAAGAAAGAGAATACGAAAGGAGGTACAGTAAAATGAATGAAAGGGGGTAAACAGTTATTTCCGGCAAGAGTACAGAGGTATAACACCTTTAATCCTACGTAGCGAATTTACCTGCCGTTTTCTGTCATACATAACTTATAATATCGCCCTGGCGTCGCAAACATCCCGTTGCAATTCCGCGAAAATCGTTTGGTGTCTGAATAATTAAATACCAAGTTTAACCTCCTACCGACCAACTCTCTTCTATTCCTGTTTTTCACCCTGCCACACTCACCTCTCTCTCTCTCTCTCTCTCTCTCTCTCTCTCTCTCTCTCCTATATAAATTACAAGGTATTTTCATCTTCTCCCTTTTATCATTCTCTTCTTCTTGTTTTTACCTCTTGTTTACCATCTGCCTCTCTACATCTCTCTCTCTCATTCTGCCATCTCTCTCTCTCTTCTCTATATCACAAAGTTATTTTCATCTTATTCCTTTTCTTATCACGTTCTTTTCTTGTTTACTCCTCTCTCTCTCTCTCTCTCTCTCTTGTTTCCCTTGTTTTATATACCTCTCCATACCTCCTTTCTCATTCTGCCAACCCTGTCACATTCTCTCTCTCTCTCTCTCTCTCTCTCTCTCTCTCTCTCTCTCCTCTCTCTCAACTTCCAACTCCTTTCCTTGACAACCCCCTCGCCACCTCCTGTCTCCACTTACTCGAAGAAGCGTCTCATCTAATTACCCATCACCTTCAGGAGTTGTACCTCGTCACCGGCGCCTCCGGCTCTCGGAGTAACCTTGTAACCTTGCCAACATGTTATCTTACCTGGATTACGTGACATATTGTTTCTATGACATAAGTCTACTACAAAACAAATATAACATGAATATTTCTGAAGAAAAGGTCTACCTGTTTTAAAAATATACCTATGTCATTACAAAAATAAGTCTACCACAAAAAAATATCACATAAATATTTCTGAAAAAAAGGTCTACCTGTTCTAAAAATATTCCTACGTCGTTACAAAAATAAGTCTACCACAAAAAAATATCACATAAATATTTCTGAAAAAAAAGGCCTACCTGTTCTAAAAAAAATTCTTATGTCATTACAAAAATAAAAGGATTACGTAATCATTGGGTAACGTATCATTTCTTTGAAGTAGGTCAACCAAAAAACTAAATATCACATGAATATTTCTGAAAAAAAAGGTCTACCTGTTCAAAAAAATATTCCTATGTCATTACAAAACTAAAAGGATTATGTAATCACTAATAACATATCATTTCTTTGAAGTAGGTCAACCAAAAAACTAAATATCACATGAATATTTCTGACAAAAGGTTTACCTATTCTAAAAATTCCTACGTCATTACAAAAAAAAAAAAAAAAATCATTTCACTGGCCATCAAAGACCGCTTGAATATTTAAGGTCATTTTCAATCAATCAGTCTTTTTTTGACTGAATTATTCAGCAAAGGTTTCAGCGATTGCGAGGGGATCAGTCGGGAATCATACTTAAACAATATTAATATCGTTTTTAGATTTTGTATCTGTTTGCGTGCCATGAAATATTCATCTACATTATTTTTCCACTGAATATTTTCTGAAGTTGGTGAGTAAGTAGTCTGGGCGCTGAAGTGTTTTCAGACATTTTATTTTATTATGTGATACATATAATTAATTCTCTCTCTCTCTCTCTCTCTCTCTCTCTCTCTCTCTCTCTCTCTCTCGCTTCGGCAGTATAATTTATACAAGTGCAGGGTTAAGCGCCATTTTTAAAACGTCACGGCTAATCAAATTTCATCAGTTTGCTGTCTGGCTGGATGATAACTGAGTACATCTATTCTATTACATTATATATTATATATATATATATATATATATATATATATATATATAATCACAAGTAAACATGTGTATATGTAAACAAAATATTTATGATAATCTTCTTTGTCTGTCAATCTACCAACTTATGACGTAATTATTTATATATATATATATATATATATATATATATATATATATAATATATTATATAAATATATATAATATATATAAACATATAAAGCCATAAATAAACATGTAAACAATATATTTATGTTAACCTTCTTTATCTATTAGTCTATCAACTTATGATGTAATTATATATGCATTTTAAGCCCACACTACTTTAACGTATTCTCGTACATCAACTTTGATAGCTTATACCTTTGGGGGTTTTGGACTGAGAGGCAGTCTTAAAATGCTTACCCTAATTAAACGCAAGAGGCTGGTTTTTCATGAGTGACTGAGCTGTTGATTAATGAATCTCAAACATGCTTATTCACCATTTTTTAACAGCCGAAGGACAAACCTCCCCCTCCGCTCCAATGTAACACCCGACAGCATATCACATTACTCTTTCTCATTCCTGCTTCGTAACGGATTTTGGTCTCTATGGCCGCCCGCTCCCCCAGCCACCAGGATTCAGAATTATATTCTCCGCTTTCCTTGACTGCTTCTGATTTCCCGCTCTGAAGCTTCAGGTAATATCGTCAGGTAATATCGTCCTCTTCGGGGCTCAAAGGTCTGAGCTAGTCAAGTGCCCTCGGCCTAATTAAAAATATTAACGTATCTCTATTAGTCTAAAGATATAACTTCACCTTCGGTCTAAGGAGAAAGGAAAAGTCACCTGACAACCTGCGAGAATCTAAGGATAATATCGTCCTATTTTGGGGCTCAAAAGTCTCCGCTAGCCAAGTACCGTCGGCCTAAGTAAACATATTAACATTCAGCTGTTAGCCTAAAAATATAACTTCAGCTTCGGTCAAAGGAGAAAGGAAAAGCTGCCTGACCGCCTGTGAGAAATTAAAGCCCCGTCCGCACAATCAATCATGTCTGACACATATAAACGTCAGACGAAAAATCCTGCCCATTTCAAAAGGTCTAAAAGTTTTCTCCAAGAGCGTCTTGGTGGAAAAGTGCATTATGGGAAATGGTCAGTCATGACTCAAACTTGCCCCGCCCACCCACAACTGTATTCTAAAGTTAGCAACAACAGATGTAGACCAATATTCAAATATATATGGAGTTTTCAAATACTCTTTTTGAAGACTACTATTCAAATCTGGATCCTCAGATACTCTTTTGGAAGATGAATTGTGGAATATGAGCCAAGTTCAGCGATATATTTCAAAGAAAATTATGATTATATATCCCTAACCAACACCAGACTCAGGGCTTCAAAAGTATAACATCAAACTTCTTCATTTATGTTGCCGGTATGTGAACTTTTGACAACATAATAGCGTAGATTAATTTTTTTCAGACTGTGACGAAAATATAACTTAATAAGAACCACTAATAAATCTTCCTTTCCCTTACTGTTTCTGCTAATGCAGAATAACGGAATCATTGCTCAGCAAAACATATAAACAAGAATCTATATTATTATTATTATTATTATTATTATTATTATTATTCAGAAGATGAAGAACCCTATATCTATATGGAAAAGCCTACCAAAGGGCCACTGACTTGAAATTCAAGCTGCCAAAGCATATGGTGGTAACTGGCAATCTCAGCAAAACTAGAAGTTGGCACGTATCACTATTTGAACTTCTGTTGCACCTTGCTCTCGAACTTCCATTCATTTACTCTCCAACAAACGTTTCTGTCTCACTGAAGCGAGCAAAGCGAGCAACTAAGCTTTACTAGAATAAAAGGCACCAGTTCATGAATGAAGAATTATTTCCCAGTGTGTGTGTGTGAGCGTGGGCAGTCAGGACTGAAAATGCGCCAATATTACCGGTCATGAAAATTCCTGGCTAGATGACGCCGAACTGTCACTTGCCTAATGGAAACGTTTGCAGTTTCTGTCTGAGAAAATTCCAACGCTTTTGTTGTCGACTGATGCAACTGAGAGAGAGAATAATCAATAGTTAATTTAATTGATGTGTGTGTGTGTGTGTGTGTGTGTGTGTGTGTGTGTGTGTGGAGCAAGAGAAACTCGAGCTGCGATTATCTGCTAAAATAAAAATCTCCAAACAAGATCGTCACAGGCGTCCGCCAATAATGTCTCGGTGTTTCAATTCCCGTCCTGTGAAAGCAGCATGAACAAGGGACCTGAAAGAACTGAATGGTTTGCGATTGGACTCAGACTCGATAAAACAGGACGCCAATATGTTGTGGGACATTGGAGAGACAGAATAGAGCCAGTCGCAGAGTTGAAGGTGATAGGATACACGTTCAGAAGGGAGGGAAAGAGTGAAAATTGTCCGTGAGGAATTAAAGAAAAAATGGTAAACCAACTCATTATTTCGTGAACAATTAACGACTGTTGCAGAAAAAGGAAGAACATTTTTCAAAAGATGAAATGTCAAACAATTATTCCACTTTTTTGTGTTAAATAAAAAAGATGACAAATTAATGGAAAAAAGGAGTGAAAAGACGGTAAGCGATGTAAGAAAGAAATAAGATTAAAGGGCAAAGATATAAAAGGTGAAGAAAATGGCTGAAGAAAAGATATATACATTCTGATGAAACAAATTACTTTTAGAAAGTTATAATGCGTTGTCACAGCTTCGTGCGTTGCTGACGTCAAAAGAATACCAATAAAAATTCATTTTTTACAATTTTTTTTTTTTTTATCATCTTACAGAAGGTTTTACTTGTAAAACAGGGACGGGAAAATGCCCTTAGACCGTTGTTATAATGAATATGATTGTAGTGAAATACAAGAATTTGATTACGGGATGACGGAATGTCTTCTCAGGAACAATCACATACAAAGCGTCATCTACTGCCCGCCATGATTTTAGACGCTATATTTCCATATCCACATCCCTTATCTCTCTCTCTCTCTCTCTCTCTCTCTCTCTCTCTGTAAAAAAAAGAAAGAGACGAACCCTTCTTCGAATTAAAAATAAAAATATGACAAAAATAAGATGGCTTCCCCTACCACCCCTCTCAATCTCCCACCCCTTACACCCCTCCAATTAATATTGCACTTGACTTTAATTATTCCGACCACATCGTAATCAACTCCTCGAGACGGGGAATAATGTCTATTTCCCGAGGTGTTCGTCATCCATTTGTATGAGTGAAACAGACCTCGAAATTTGTGACGATTGATTGATATATATATATATATATATATATATATATATATATATATATATATATATTCCTTGGGTCCTCAGTTCTGGGTTTGGCTGTTGTTTGTGTGTTTATATGTGTATATAAATACATATATATACACATATACATATATTTATAATATATATGTATACATAGATATAAGCATAAATAAATATATATCCTTATATAAATATTGTGACTTGGAAGGCAAAAAATTAAATGTAATTAAGGGCTCTCTCTCTCTCTCTCTCTCTCTCTCTCTCTCTCTCTCATTACACACAAAAATTCACACAACGCATCAACCAAACCCATCGCCATTCCTACTGTAATGTTTACATATTTCGTATTCCCTGCGCTCCCGCCATTTTCAAATTAAAAAATCGCTCTTATTATCAAAGCCTTGTACAATTCAATCTTTTATAAGTCGTTATGACCGGCCTCCTTTCTCGCGGTCAGCTCCTTGATGGAGAAAGTTCTTGGTATCTTTGCCAGAATGCCCACGAGATCCGTCTCTGAAAATGCCCCTTGAAGTCTCACTCTACAGAAACGCCGGGAATTCTACGCGAGGCTTTTCCCCAAAAACGTATTTCAAGTCTATTCGTTTCAGTATTGCTCAGAGACCCTGTGTTGGGCCAAGCCAAGCGTTGCTTGGTTTGATGTTCTGTCCGTTTGAAGTCTTGACTCTCTCTCTCTCTCTCTCTCTCTCTCTCTCTCTCTCTCTTCTCTCTCTCTCTCTTCCACAATTTTTGGTGGGTCTCTCTCTCTCTCCTTCTTCTTCTTCTTCTTCTTCTTCTTCTTTCTTCTCCTTATTTACTTCCACAATTTTTGGGGGTCTTCTTCTCTCTCTCTCTCTCTCCTTCTCTATCTCTCTCTCTTCTTATCTCTTATTCTTATTTATCTTAATCTTCTTTTTTGTTATTTGCTTCCATTTCAGGATCCTCTCTCTCTCTCTCTCTCTCTCTCTCTCTCTCTCTCTCTCTCTCTCCTCCTTCTTTCTCCTTCTTCTTCTTCTTCTTCACCTATTTACTATCATAATTTTTTTCGGGGTCGTCCATTCTCTCTCTCTTTTCTTCTTCTTCTTCTTCTTCTTCTTCTTCTTCCTTCTTCTTGGCAGTGTCCTCCTTCTGTTGCCGTGTCCATTAGCAGCAGGTTTATTGGAGCTGACGGACTTTTCAAGACCTTCAAACAGCGATCATTCTTTCAACTCTTTTCCTCTCTTCTCTTTTTCGACTCACTCATTATCTTTCCTTTTCACCCCTCTCTGTCTTTTATGCACGTTCTTTTTTTTCATTGAAAGGCATAAAAAGCAAAAGATAACGAAAACAGGAAAAGCAACAAGGAAAAGAAGAGACCTCTTCTTCCATTTCTTAGCTTCGTCTCTCTCTCTCTCTCTCTCTCTCTCTCTTCTTCTTCTTCTTATTTACTTCCACAATTTTTTTCGGGGTCTACCATTTCCTTTCTCTCTCTCTCTCTCTTCTTCTTTTTCTTCTTCCACAATTTTTTCGGGGTCTTCTCTCTCTCTCTCTCTCTCTCTCTCTTTCTCTCTCTCTCTCTTCTCTTTCTCTTCTCTCCCCAATCTTTTCTTCTTCTTCTTCTTCTTCTTTCTTCTTCCACAATTCTCTCTCTCTCTCTCTCTTCTTCCACTCTCTCTCTCTCTCTCTCTCTCTCTCTCTTCTTTCTCAGGGGTTTCATCTTTTCCCCATTCCCTCCTTGCACTCCATTTCCCGCTGATGGATCCTCCGTCTATTGAATTTTGTTTGGAATCGAGCTCAAAGCCTCTTCTCAAAAAAGGTAATGAAGTTGATAAAGGCTCTGTCGTCAGTTGGACGGGGCCTTTCTTGTTTACATAAACATGCGCTGCATTTATTGTTTAGTTTGTGTTTATGTAAATATGCGCTGTCTGTGTAAACCTGGTATTCATCTCGTTGCTACTGTTTACGTAAAAACAAACAGTGCGCACATATCCACAACATGTTTAGAATTATATTGAACGGTAGTTCTTATGCTTTGCCTCTCTCTCTCTCTCTCTTTTTGCTCTCTCTCTCTCTCTCTCTCTCATCTTTTCAGTATAAACATCTTTTCTGGTCCTCATCTTTTATGGAACAACTCTCTCTCTCCCTTCTCTCTCTCTCTCTCTCTCTCTCATCTTTTCAGCCTCTCTCTCTTCTCATCTTTTCTGGTAGGAATGAAACATCTCTCTCTCTCTCATCATCTTTTCGAGTATAGATATGGAAAACTCCTCTCTCTCATCTTTCCAGTATAGAAACATCACTCTTACCCGGTATGGAAGCATCGTCCATCCGAACAACTTCAAGACGGGAGGCCGAAACTTTGCAGCGGGGGCCAAGTTACGGTTAATTTACCGCCCTAACTGAGATACTCTCGACTCCCGAGCCCACGACAACATTATTTAAGTCTACCCTTCTCTGTACATTCAGCTTATGTTCGTCGTTAAGTTTTCATCATACAAAACCGTCTTTTTTGTTAAGGTTACGGCGACAACAGTTAAAATCTACTGGCGACAAAGAAACTGTAACATAGACAAAAAGAAGTCTCTAGCATTCAATGGACAAAAACATTTCAAGTTCCAAAGGAGTATTTAAACAAGTAAAAAAAATAAAAATGCGCCGATGTTTCTTCGGCGTAATCGAGTTTTCTGTACAGCGTATAATCAATGCCAACGAAAATAAATCTATTTTCGGTGGTCTCGGTATAATGCTGTATGAGCCGCGGCTCATGAAACTTTAACCACGGCCGGTGGTGGCCTGTCTATATCGTTGCCAGACGCACGATTATGGCTAACTTTAACATTCAATAAAATAAAAATGACTGAGGCTAGAGGGCTACAACTTGGTATGTATGATGATTGGAGGGTGGATGATCAACATACCAATTTGCAGCCCTCTAGCCTCAGTAGGTTTTAAGTTCTGAGGGCGGACAGAAAAAGTGCGGACGGACAGACAAAGCCGGCACAACGGTTTTCCTTCACAGAAAACTAAAAGCGACTAACAGCACTGATCTATTGATCAACGCTGATCGCAACGACCAATTACAAACGAGTTAATTTGGTCAAAGCGACAGCACCGGCTGTGCTATGTTCGAGGGCAAGGGGGCGGCGCGCCCTGTTATCGTAATTGGATTTGGCTTAGCAATGCTTCCCACAACATTCATCGCATAGGCTTAGCGAGGGAATTCTATTGGGAGGCTACACACTGGTCCTGCTCCTATTGATTGGGGCAGGTATGGAATGCAGAGGACATTCTTGGGGCTCGTTCCAGTACTCGGTGATTTGAAATTAAGCAATTTATTTTCACTGCTATCGCCGTCTTTAATTGCGTAGGCTGCTACATGGAGAGGTTGTAAGATATGCAAGATGCCTAAAAGACATTCATAGAATTACATAATTCTACGCTTGTAGAATTATATAATGCTACATATTGAAGAACTATTGAAAACATTTTTTCACTGCTACAGTCATCTTTAATTTTGTAGGCTGACATGGAAAGGTCGTAAAGTATGAAACAAATATAAGATTCCTATGATTATACAATTCTACACTCGTTGTAGAACTGTATAATTATAATTTAATTATATCTGATTTTGAATAAAAGGACTTGGATCTACAATATCAGAAGAATGTTTTATTCTCTGTTTAAAATGTTTTGGAAGTTTTCATTTTTCCAGGGCCATAAAGTCAAGAAGGACACGGCTTTCATCAAACATGTCTCCTCTGAGTAATGATAAAACATCCTTTAAAAAAAAAAAGGTAAATTCAGGATAACGCAGAGATTTTCTCATCCTAACTTGAAGGACTGACGAATGCCCAAAGAAATATCTCAAGATTGATTTAGAGGGTGACGACCTCCTCTCTCTCTCTCTCTCTCTCTCTCTCTCTCTCTCTCCAGAGTATATAGCAAGAGTTCCTGTATAATTAACTCGGAAGATATTGCCGGCTCGGCTCCTCCGAATTAGTTATTTCGCAGGACTAAGTTATCCGGAGCTTCCGTCCCAGAATTAATTGTCCAACAATGATGGATGCTACTGAGAGAGACCGAGGGGTGCTGTTCATTATCATCATCAGAATGCTGCAACGAAAGAACAGCAGGCTGCAGCTGCAGATGTGCCGATTTAATTGAATCTATGACGTCATCGGGTGCTTCGAAATCACCTGGAACTGTATAATGCCTGCTTCCAGTTTGCTTGGATACAGAGCATTTAAAAAGGAAAAAGGTTTATCTCGGATAATGAAGTCATCTCCACATACAGGAAAAATAGTAAGTGGAACCATACAGTGCTAGAATTATGGTATTAGATAGAAGATAGATAGAATATAGAATTTAGGCCAAAGGCCAAGCACTGGGACCTATGAGGTTATTCAGCACTGAAACGGAAATTGACAGTAAAAAGGTCTGAAAGGCGTAACAGGAGGAAAACCTCTCAGTTGCGCTATGAATCAATTGTTAGGAGAGGGTGGAAAGTAAGATGGAAGAAAGAGAATACGAGCGGAGGTACAGTAAAAGAAATGAAAGGGGTTGCAGCTTGGGGCCGAAGGGACGCTGCAAAGAACCTAAGTAATGCCTACAGTGCACTGCGTGAGGTGTACTGACGGACTAACACCCCTTCCCCCACCCCACGGGGAGAAATATAATATTCTACTGCACCAAGATTTTAATAATAGGAAGTTACTGCGTCTTCAGTTACCTAGACTGAGTGCAATTAATCAGATTAGAAGTTCTTCAGCCTCAATCCCGATCGATAGATAAAGCTAAAAGAATATTGTGATGAGGTTCTCTTGTCCCCAGAAACGCAATGCCGTTAGCTTTCCTATTTTCAGTTCGTGCCGTTGGGATATGTGCATATTTTTTACTAACAATAGCTATAAAGATATTAATACTACCTTCCTGATGAAATCCATGTCAAAAATAAAAGTATTACTTAAGAGATTAAATGTTAGAATTTTTGGCTGATGAACGTTACCCACCTCATCAAATAAGCATTTGCAACTGGCATCCTTTTCACAACGGCTAAGATAGAAAACAATAATCTGTCCAAATATATTCATAAAGGGTTGCCTCATACACAAATACTGTAATTCTAAAATGATGTCACTTCAGAATTAAACTACACAATAATCATTGCCACATTCACAATAGCTGTGGTGTTAAACATCAAGGAAAAGCAGAACTGAAGTCAATGGCACATCAACCCTCCAAATGCTCAGTACAGGATGAAGCTCTTCTATCAGAACAGTTTCAACAACATACATGTTGAAGGGATCACCATTAGCAGCACATCTCGAACAGAGACATAAGACAGCAACAGAGACCTCTAAATTTTCCAAAGACACCCCATATGCATCTTAAGACTAATGGCTCCATCAACCCTCAGACTGCCGAGCTCGGTGAACTGTTGCTCAAATTCTAAAACATTTCTTGCTGCCTCTCTGCTACTGGCCTTGAATTTACTATTCTTTCTTAAAAGGAGAATCACTGCTTCTTCGTGTTCGATATCACTCTTGCTCCCCAGCCATGTTCCTTCACTAAAGCAGATGGGGGACATTTAACGGCTTGTAGTAAGTAACCCGTTCCATCGTTTTCTCATATAAGAACATAAAAACAATCGCGCGTCAGCAGCGAACTTGAAGCTTACGTCAACATGTCGGTGCTGACAGCTGTCTCAACAAAAAAAGCATCTATTCTTCGTAATTCGGCCCTTTCATGAGAGGGAGTTCTCTCCTTTCCACTCTGACTACCTCCTTCGGATCATACGCGTGCCATTTCTTACCCATGCCCCTTTTACTGCCCTTGGGCAAAGGGTATAAGGCTGGACGTGAAAGTGAGCATGAGTCAAGTCTCGCAGTTGCTCCACGCGCTGTTGCCAACACACTTAGGCAAACAAATGACTTCCATTATCACTGCACACATTGATAATCACTCCCCGTATGGCATTCAGCACCATCACAGATTCATCCATCTGTTGCACGATATATCTGCCTTTTAAAATTCCATTAAAGACTAAATTATCTCGATTACAGACACAACAAGGAATTACAGCTTGTAATGAAGTCATTATCTTAGCCGTGAGTTGAAGAGACTTGGCAACGCTGCAGTGACACTCCAGATTCGAAAGGTTTGACAACTGCCGTCGGGAAAATGCTGAAATTCATGCAAATGAAATGGAACGCGTGACGATAATCTCTCTCTCTCTCTCTCTCTCTCTCTCTCTCTCTCTCTCTCTCTCAAGGAGTGAAATAGTTTAACTATACAGAACATAGCGCAAATGGGCAGCAACAGCAACAATAATAATAAAAATATAAAAGCAATTCTAGTATTAGAAGTAGTTAGGCCTACATTTAAAAAGTTCAAAGGAACAAACATAAAGAAAATAGCAAAAATATCAGCAGTAACAGAAAAACCTTCACGAAAAATAAAGTCTATTTCACCGTAAGGCTTTCAGACTTTGAGGGGATTTCACTTCAATCTCGTTGCTATGTGGAATTATCTACGAAAGATGGAGAAAATACCGTCCCCCGTCCCCACTTAATCCAACGAGTTTCTAGCGTCAACATTTTCCGTGAAATGTTGAGTTGAAGAAAGTAGTTTTATAATGAATATAAACGTTACGGATGGAACATTTGCTTATTGTTAAAAGGAGGGATATAATGGTACTTGCTTATGGCTTGATAGTAACGTCCTTAGACTAAAGAAACTTCAGAGAGAGACGGGGCGAGACAAAGTCGGCCTAACCCACAGGGAAGGGAGCATTAGACCTACTGAGAGAGAGAGAGAGAGAGAGAGAGAGAGAGAGAGAGAGAGAGAGAGAGAGAGAGAGAGCTTCCTAAGCAGTCGAAACTTGGCAATGGGGAGCAGGAAGACACAAAACTAAACAACATTGGAAATTATTGATCTCTAACGTCTAAACAGAAGATTTATAGTACTTTAAGAAGATATCAAAGCATAAGTGTCTCCAAGGGTATGGGAGATCTCCCCCCGGAGAGATTTCCCCCGGTTTAATATACCCTTATGACCTAATTACGCTTATTAACGATTTGCGCTTAACTGAAACTGATGAAGGTTTCAATAAAACCAGGCGATATTAATCAAGATATCTTGCGCAGTTCCCGAGCAACAAGAGGTCTACAATTCTGGCTGCTGCTGAGAACGTTGGATTTAGGATTTACTTTTGAGTGATAATGATTTTTTTAAGGTGTTTAGAACCAGCTTTTACACGTAATGATAAAAAAAGTTTTTTTAAGTATTTGTAAAGAATGAAAAGAACATGTAATGAAGAGCAGACCTTGTTCTGATGAACAACATTTTGAAAATGAATATTTTGAAAACGAAAAGCAAATGACCTCATCATCATTAGTTGCAAATGAGACAATCATCATCTACTCCACATGCTATTAAAAAAATCATGACAATTTCGACGCCCTTTAAACATAAAAATAAACAAGTTAATTTTTCGGGAAAATGACTACAGTAAAAAAAAAAAAAAAAAAATATGCGCCGAAGTTTCTTCGACGCAATCGAGTTTTCTGTACATCGTATAATCAAGGCCACCGAAAATAGATCTGTCTTTCGGTGGTCTCGGTATCGGTATAATGCTGTATGAGCCGCGGTCCATGAAACTTTAACCACTGCCCGGTGGTGGCCTGGACTATTTCTTTGCCAGAAGCACGATTATGGCTAACTTCAACATTAAATATAATAAAAGCTACCGAGGCTAGAGGGCTGCAATTTGGTATGCTTGATGATTGGAGGGTGGATGATCAACATACCAAGTTGCAGCCTTCTAGCCTCAGTAGTTTTTAAGATCTGAGGGCGGACAGAAAAAGTGCGGACAGAAAAAGTGCGGACGGACAGACAAAGCCATATCAATTGTATTTCTTTTACAGAAAACTAAAAATGACATTCAATAAACGTGAAAACAGACAAAAGAAGAATCACATCACACAAGGCTTGGCAATAGATTTAGTTACGAGAAAAAGATAAAAAAAAAAAAACTAACTTAACCTCTTTTCCGTTTATTGGATCTGGAATTCGTCCGCATCAATCTTCCGGAAGCCTAGGCCTACCTGACAAGAGCCAGACCCTGGGAAGTATATAGTCAAGGATGCGTAACTGACGAAGATGTATTTATATTTACTTAGATTTCCCACAGATCTGTAATTATAGGTTTCTGAGTGACCGACTTCTGGGAATTAAGAGGTATCATGTCAGTTAATTTCAAAAGACGAATCTTAATTTTTAAATTGCGTTGAAGACCCTTCCAGTTCAATCCTACATGAATTGCCAATCCTTAAATTATTCAAATAATAATTACACGGACATGAAAAAGAATACTGGGCAGCAGACGCGAGACTGCAAAAATAAAAATGAAATAAAATATAACTTTATTACATAAACATCATATAAGAGAATCTCAATCTCACACGGGAAGATCAAGAAATCGTCGAACATCTGGCGTCGTCGACATGCATTGTTACCCATGGTAACCGGAAAGGCTCTTCTCCTAGTCACCAATCAACGCTCTTAACAAGCAGAACGTTAGTTATAACCCTGTGAAAGTACCTCTCGAGTCCCCTCAATAAAAATTCCGAAGCTCGCAATCGCAGGGAAATCCAACGTAGTTGGTACTAGTTGCAGTGCGAGTTTTAACACCGCAAAGTAGCGCCTTGGCAAAACAGACTTTTACAGCGCAAGTGACCGCAGCGGCTCCAAGGCATCCCGCGCTACTTCGGCTAACTAACCACGGGGGCCCGTTACGGAGCTTTACAGCCTCGGAATAAAAATGCCAATTGCCTCCTTAACTTTTTCTTTTATTACACAAACGAACGACATATGGAGAAGGACGTGTGTGTGTGTGTGTGGCCTTTTTTCCCCGAGGTTTCTCGTCGTTGCCCAACGAATGAAACCTAGTGTGTGTCTCTCTCTTGGAGACTAATGACACGAGCCCTCGGAGTGCTGCAGGGGGAGGTGTTGACACCTTCAGCATATGTCGGGTCATTTTGCATGACTGCTTTTGGGGAGTGGAAAGAACGGTGATTAGGAGACGAGGTAAATGCAACTTATGACCTTTGGAGGAAAGGTCGGAGGAACGAAATGTAAAGCAAAATATACTTGTGAAAATATTTTTAGGAAATGTTAAAATAATAATAACTAGACACATGTTATTCCTTATGAAGCAATTACGAAAAATGAACACTTATTTTACAATCTATTCTTAGGAAATTCCGGAAAAATGAACATTTTAACTTTTGCATAATACAACTACAGTAATACTTTTACTATTGTACCGTGACAAAGATGAACAAGAACTCAACTCGAGATATATTCAGTGAAATCTATAAGAAATACATTTGATGGTTTTCGCTGAACTAATTCTTCATATGTAGGAGGAAGGGTTTAGGGAAAGCAAGACACTACAATGGACTTTCATTTCCCTATCATGGTCTTATTGTTCTGCCAAATTCAAGGACCTGTCTTGCAAATAGTTAAAATAATTCCCGGTGAAAGTCTTAGGAGTATAAGAATTAAAATTCTGAAATGTAGATTAATGGAACAGGTGGAAATCCTGATCCAGGAGACCCTAAAAATATTTAGGCGCAATCGACTTTTCTGTACAGCGTATAATCAAGGCCACCGAAAATAGAAATACCTTTTGGAGGTTTTGGTATAATGCTGTATGAGCCGCGACCCCTGAAATTTTAACCACTACCCGGTGGTGGCATATCCTATATCGTTGCCAGAAGCACGATTATGGCTCACTTTAACCTTAAATAAAATAGAAAGTACTGAGGCTAGAGAGCTGCAATTTGGTATGTCTGATGACTGGAGGGTGGATGATCAACATACCAATTTGCAGCCCTCTAGCCTCAGTAGTTTTTAAGTTCTGAGGGTGGACAGAAAAGTGGGGACGGAAGACAAAGCCGGCACAATAGTTTTCTTTTACAGAAAACTAAAAATGAAAACATTCCCTTCAATAACTTTTACTAGAACAGTTTTTGTTTAATGGTCGGGGTGGGGGGTGAGAGGGCTGTTCTCGAAGGGTGGGGATCTTTCAATGACATACGTGTGAAGCTTTGGAACGTAAATGTCCCAGTCATGGTTCTGTTGTTTTGTAATGTTTCCAAGCTCTGTCTTGAAAGTTAGTCAGAAAGAATTAAAAGAAATGAGCTATAAGAGTAGCATAACTTCCCACTATTAATAATAATAATAATAATAATAATAATAATAATAATAATAATAATAATAATAATAATAATAATAATAATAATGCACTTCACTGTCGCTGCTGTTAACTATTATTATTATTATTATTATTATTATTATTATTATTATTATTATTATTATTATTATTATTATTTTAAATTTTATTATTATTAATATTTTTATTATTATTTTCATTATTATTATTAGTATTATTATTATTATTATTATTATTATTATTATTATTATTATCATTATTATTTTCAACTGAAAATAATAACAATAGTGTAGTAGTAGTAATAATAATAATAATAATAATAATAATAATAATAATAATATAATGAAAATAATAATAATAATAATAATAATAATAATAATAATAATAATAATAATAATAATAATAATATTAACAATAACAATAATAACAAACAGCAGCGACAGCAAAATGCAATACCCTCAAACACATCTTTAGCAACAAAAACACAGGAATGACAACGCTCGAGACACCTCACCAGACCGCAGTCGACAAACACGAGAATATTTTATTTTCTTTCCAATGATCAACGTCTCCTGTCGCACCCTCAGCGTCAGTTTCGACACGACTCGAGATCGCTCAGTTTTCTCCGGGGACAAATTGCTTTTTAACAAGAAAAACTTGTAAGGTGTGAAAAATCTCCTGGGTGGGAGAAAAGGAAAGGTATGATTATTTGAAAGGAGATGATATGAAGAGTATAGAGTCTTGACGATTGTGGTACATTTACAACTGAACGAATGTCAGCTTTAAGAAAAGCGGACCATATTTAAGTGGTAGGCTTCTTTACATACAACGTAAATAAAAAATATGGCTGTAACACTGAAAATTAAATTAACAAGTAAAAAAATACGCCGAAGTTTCTTCGGCGCAATCGAGTTTTCTATACAGCCGCTACAGCGTATAATCAAGGCCACCGAATCTATCTTTCGGTGGTCTCGGTATAATGCTGTATGAACCGCGGCCCGTGAAACTTTAACCACGGCTCGGCGGTGGCATGTCCTATATCGTTGCCAGAAGAACGATTGTGGCTAACTTTAACCTTTAAATAAAAATAAAAACCATTGAGGTTAGAGTGGCTGCAATTTGGCAGCGTCTGATGACTGAGTGCGGGTGGATGATCAACATAACAATTTGCAGCCCTCTAGCCTCAACAGTTTTTAAGACCTGAGGCGGACAGAAAAAAGTGCGGACGGACAGACAAAGCCGGCACAATAGTTTTCTTTTACAGAAAACTAAAAATGAATACACTCCAACTGTGCTATCACGAACCCGAGAAAAGGTGTTTAGGCTTATTGAAATTTGGTTTCCTCAACTCACGTAGTTCAGAATAAAATCCACCAAATTATGGGAATGAATGAAATCAAACTTTCAGTCCCTGGTAACGTTAAGGATACACGAACGTGACAAAACCATCGCAGAAATAGGATTAGTTTAATTCTCGCTTTAACAATGCCCACGGGGAAGGGTGGGTTTTGCCGTTGCAGAACTCGGAAATAATTATGAAGACGAAATAATAACATTACATTGTAGTGTGATAATTGTAATAACAACGCCCAAAATATCTTGAAATTATATTTTCCCATGTCATTTGTAATTTGACAAAGAATAACTGATGTTATCAGATTTTAAAACAAACACACACACTACATACATATATATATATATATATATATATATATATATATATATATATATATATGTGTGTGTGTGTGTGTGTATATATAAATATATATACATATATACATATATTTCACCAGTGATCAGGTATACAGAAGTATTCGA
>NC_089771.1:32360383-32392883 GCF_040412425.1 Macrobrachium rosenbergii
AAGAGAAAAAGGAAGAGGAGGAGGAGGAGGAGGAGGAGGAGGAGGAGGAGGAGAAAGGAAGAACAAAGTAGCTCACAAGGTCAGTCAAGAGAGAAGAATGTATATAAATGGTAAAAATAAAATAAAACAAAATAAAATAAAATAAAATAAAATAAAAACAAAACAAAACAAAAAATCCACAGTAACGGAACCTGATACAAAAAAAAAAAAACTTGTTTTTGTGATGGCGACGATATTTTGCTCCGTGAGGACACAGTTTCCTGGGAATGGACGCCTAAAAACAAAACCCCAGTTCCTCACCAGACTGAGACTGAGTGTTGCCGGAGCGTGCATATGGACTTTGCAACCTATATAATAATATAATTAGGCAGGTTGGGAGGTAATGTTCATATCTTATCAGAAATGACCCGTTGATGCTATGAAATAAGGGTCAAATAATAATTATGAAATACTGGAACATCTTCGTAAATATTAATAAAAAGGATGGATGCGAAAGCTCTTTATATTTATACATACATATATATATATATACATATACATATATATATATATATATATATATATATATATATATATATATATGTATATATGTATATATACTATGTAAGTGTTCTATGAAATTTAAAATGTCCACAGAAACACGAGTAACACGACTATACTGTATATTTCAACTGACAATACTCCATTCCTGATCAATGCTGAATGCGAACAGATGACAAGCAACAAAAAATTATATGGAATATGCTGGTATGGAATAACTACACTGGTGAGATTGGAAATGGCGGTTGTCCTGCCAGTGATCAGGATTGAATTATTGGCAATCAAAGTATGTTACTATGATGGTTTATTTGTGTTTCTACGACGGTTTAAACTTCACACACGCGCGTGCATACACACACACACACACACACCCATGCCCACACACACATAATATATATATATATATATATATATATATATATATATATATATATATGTGTGTGTGTGTGTGTGTGTATATAAATATATATATATATATTTATATATAAATAATATATATATTAAATATAAATATATATATTTATCTTTTTCCCGTAGGAAGGGTGACATGGTACAACTTTCGGCTCTTCAGCAATTCTCTCAAAGATGAGGGTGCAAGCCCCATGCCCCTCTTCTTGACCCCATTCATAGCTGGGTGGACTGGTGGGCGGTAGACAGGCAGGCGGGGAGCGAACCACAGACCTCACAAACAAGAAAAAAAACAATTATACCTTAAACGTTAAATAAATATTTTTAAAAAATACATATTTACATTTTAGTCAGAACTGAAAATTACATCTTTATAAAATCTTTTAGTCAGAACTGAAACCCTTATGAGTACAGATCACTGACTACAGTAGCAACTTCTTTACCACACATTGAAAAAAAAATTTATTTTATCAACCTACCAATCAAATCCTTTCTCACAACAAACCCGATAATACGCCCGCACAAAGGAGAGGCGTTCATACACCTCGAAAACGCCCTACCATTCATTCGCAATCAATAATCCTAAGCAAATATCAGTTTCAGACTTGATAGCCCCAGACTTCAATTAAAACTTTCACGCCAAAGGCCTGTCGGCACTGACACCGTTAAAGGGCCGGTCCATCTTTGAGAGGAACCGACGAGGCGTAAAAAGAGACTACTCTTCCGGAAGAGAGAGAGAGAGAGAGAGAGAGAGAGAGAAGGGAAAAACTCGCCTTTTGAGAGGAAGAGAAGGGCATAAGAGAGACTACTCTTTCGGAAGAGAGAGAGAGAGAGAGAGAGAGAGAGAGAGAGAGAGAGACTACTTTTCCGGAAACAGGAGAGAAAGAGAGAGGAGATAGAAGGGAAAAATCGCCTTTTGAGAGAGAGAGAGAGAGAGAAAGAGAGAGAGAGAGAGAAGAATACCGTCTTGGAAGGGGAAAGTGGGATTGCAAAACCGATATTTACTTTGACAAAGATCGAAAAGAAGAAACCGCTGTTTAGCCGAGCGGGTAATGTTAAGCCAGCTGCCAAGAGTTGACAGGGGAGGAGAGAGGAGAGAGAGAGAGAGAGAGAGAGAGAGAGAGAGAGAGGTTCAAGGCTGTAGAAGGGATAGACGTATGGGAATGGGTAGGTGGAGATGAGAAATGGAAAGAATGTGAGAAAGAGAAAGAGAAGAAAGTATTAAGCAGCATACGAAAGAAAGAATGAATAGGAAGAGAGAAGGATGAAAAGTGAAGGAAGAGGAATATAAGATGAAGAATGACAGAATGACGCTAAATAATAAAGAAAGCAAAGAATAATAATAACAAGACGCGGATAAGAGATAGAACGGATGAACGTAAGACGGAGAGAAAGAAGAGATGCGGAAGACGACACTAACAAAAACAAAAAAACAAATAAAGGAATAATATGGAAGGAGGAGGAGGGGTAGGTGAGCCGGGAGGCGAGGGGAGTCACAGAACGTGATGTGGGGGGGGGAGGTGTGTGTTTGAGGCATACAGGAATATCTCGCAGCGTTTATTCCAGTGAATTGTTCGTGAAACTTTATCTTTGTTTACCTTGGCGAAAGCCAGTTAAGCTCCGTGTTTATAGAGGGCTGGAAGGTTGCCGCCGCCTGCGCCGTTGCGCCCACCATTCCCCTGTTGACTTTGCAACATTTAAACTAAAAAAAATATTTAGGAATATAATGCTTTTAAAATGGAATTGTGCGGTTTCCTAATTCCCAAAGCCTATCAAACTATTGTAAAGCCAAACCGTGGATTTCTGAGACATTATCTTATTGATTTCCTTGTTGACTTTGCAACATTTAAACTAAAAAGCATTTAAAAATATGATACTTTTAAAATGGAATTGTGTGGTTTCATATTTCCCAAAGCCTGTCAAACTATTGTAAAGCCAAAACGTGGACTTCTAAGACATTATATGTTGATTTCCTTGTTGACTTTTCAACATTTGAACTAAAAAATTAATAAAAAAAATATACGTTTAAAATGGAACTGTTTGTTTCATATTTCCCAAAGCCTGTCAAACTATTTTCAAAACACGGACTTTGAACTAAAACATTTGAACTAAAAACTACATCAAAAAGTATAATACGTTTAAAATGGAATTGTGTGGTTTCCTAATTCCCAAAGCCTATCAAACTATTGTAAAGCCAGAAATTTAAAAATATAATACTTAAGTAATGGAGTTGTGTGGTTTCCTAACTCCCAAAGCCTATCAAACTATTGTAAAGCCAAACAGCGGACTCCTAAGACATTATATATTGATTTCCTTGTTGAATTTTTCAACATTTAAACTAAAAAATTAAATTAAAAAGTATAATACGTTTAAAATGGAATTGTGTGGTTTCCTAATTCCCAAAGTCTATCACACAATTAATAGTATTGCAAGAGTGGAAATGAAGAACGGAAAGCTAGTAAAGTATGTCACACTTTGCATTATAATAACAAACCATTTCTTAAGACTATACCCCTTTCCCCGAGGGCACAGTCGTTACCCAGAACACTTGTCTCCATAATTATTGCTGGAACCATTAAACATTAACAAGCTTATGACTAATTCTTGGAAGTATTAATTTCCTCTCGAGTGGATATTAAAGGGAATGGATGAGTTGAAGAGAGAGATGAAGGAATAGAATTAGAATACAGGATTAAGGCCAAAGGCCAAGCACTGGGACCTATGAGGTCATTCAGCGCTGATACGGAAATTGACAGTGAAAGGTCTGAAAGGTGTAACAGGAGGAAAACCTCAAAGCAGTTGCACTATGAATCAAGTGTTAGGAGAGGGTGGAGGGAAGATGGAAGAAAGAGAATATGAACGGAGGTACGGTAAAATGAATGTGAAGGGGTTGCAACTAGGGGCCGACGGGACGCTGCAAAGAACCTTAAATAATAGACTGACGGCATTAACCTTCCCCACCCCCACCCCGCCCCCAACTACGGGGAAGAGAGATTAAAGTAATATGAATGATTGTAACAAGAGACGGAATTACTGATAGCATCCCCCTAAAAAGTTTCAGACATCTAGAAAACTGGAACGCGTATTTTCGAGTAAAGGAAATTGAATGGCATAGATGAGTGACTGGTTTCAAATAAAAAAAAAAAAAGGCTTACTGCGAATTTAATTGAATACTGAATGAGACTCGACGACTGATAGTTTTTCAGGAAAATAAAATAGTTCTTACTTCTCGACTGACATATGGTGCCGCTACTGTGTATGTGACGGTAAAGTCAGATCGTTCACAAGCAAGTAAAAAATGCTTCGGCGCAATCGAGTTTTCTGTGCAGCCGCTACAGCGTATAATCGAGGCAACCGAAAACAGATCTCTATCTCTCGGTGGTCTGGTTACAATGCTGTATGAGCCGCGGCCCATGAAACTTTAACCACGGCCCGGAGGAACATTCCAGTGATATTTGACACTTTCGAGTGACAACAGTTTCTCAGTGATCTATCAGAATACACAAGTTCTGTTTGACACAGCCGAAAACGAAGCATGTTAACTTTCAGATATTAAACACCGTGAGTGACCAGATGCCTCCCTGCCCACCTTCCCCCTCCCTCTGACATTTGGCAGTTGCCCTAAGGACCTCAGAGCCACGCCCATCTACAGTAACTGATTCTCCAACAGGGGTCAGCCCACGCCTACCAAGACCCCGCAACGTCACCTGTCAAAAATCCGTTGGGTTAGTAATTACTGCCCTCTCCTCTCTCTCTCTCCTCCTCTCTCTCTCTCTCTCTCTCTCTCTCTCTCTAGTAGTATTCTAGAAGATCATCTTTGAGGCAAACTTTGTTGAAAAAATGGCTCTCTGTACATATAAACTCAACGGCATACAAAGGGCTATTATTATTATTATTATTATTATATTATTATTAGTAGTAGTAGTAGTAGTAGTAGTAGTAGTAGTAGCACCCACAAACTAAAACCTGGAAGACCTTTGCATCGGCCCTCGCGTTAGTCACAGATCCCATACGTCACGCTTCAAGGATTCTTCTTCTTCTTTCTTCCTCCCTTTCACGACGTCAAGTCGTTACTTCCTCGGCCTTCAAGACCAGATCTATGGATCTCTGCCTCGAGAGAAAACTCGTTTTTCATCTCAGGCGGCAGCGGGATTTCACATTGCAAAGATTTACCTTTGAATGTTTATTTAAGCATGAACAAGTAAGCCTTGGTCTTAAGTCAAGGGTTTCAGAGAGCAAATCTTTGCCTGTGCATATTATTTTAAGCTAGAACTTTTAAGCCCTGGTCTTCCAAGATAAGCAAAAACAACGAATACTTATTATTATTATTCTTATTATTATTATTATTATTATTATTATTATTATTATTATTATTATTATTATTCGGAAGCTGAACCCTATTTATATGGAACAAGCCCACCAAAGGGGCCATTGACTTGAAATTCAAGCTTCCAAAGAATATGTTGTCCATTAGGAAGAATTAAGAGGAAGTAAAATGAAATACAAAAAGAATAGATCTGCTTATCAAAAAAAAAAAAAAAATTAATAAATAGATAAATAGGAAAAAAGTATTAAAATGCAAGAAGAATAGTATTAGGGTAGTAAAGCATTGTATTTTCCCTTGAACTTCTAAACATTTTTGTTATTTTTTTTCACAAAGCGTGGAGTTCCATCGTTTAAAAATCAACAGAAATAAAACAAAAACCGATGACTAATGACGGCAGAATTTGTCACCCCACATCGCAATCAAGAAAAATACAATAAAAAAACAATAAAGTTAAGGACACGCACTTTGCATGATCCACCAACTTGACTTTTACGTACGCCAACTTAACATGACCCACGACACGACTCTTACGTACACAAGGAGGTAATCTAACCTCCTTGTCCTTACACGTACTTACATGACCCCGACATGACTCATACGTACACGTACTTGACACGACTTCTACGCAGAAGCACTTGACACGATTTCTGACACGACTTCTACGTACACGTACTTGACACGACCCTTACGTACACGTACCTAACATGACCCCCAACACGACACTTACATACAAGTACTTGACACGACTTCTGACACGCACCCGACGAAAGTGTGGCCCCAGACGCAAAACACCGCCTTACCTCAAGCTTCGTTTCGCCTCGCAAACAGCCCTTCCTCCTGGAAAGGGCAGGCGACATGAGGGTCAGAGCAGATGCCCAAGCAAAGTGGGCCGTGCGGGCATCTGGGTGCTTATGTCTCGAATGTGCCCGGGCGCGATTGGCATAAGCCGCTTCGTAGCTTTCGACGCAGGACTTCCAGACGGGCGAGCAGCAGATGCTTCCTCCTCTTCCTTCCTCCTCCTCCTCCTCCTCCATGGCACCTGGCGAAGTCGTTGTGGCTTGGGGCATAAGTGGCGTAATTTGAAAGGACGTCCAGGGATGGACGAAGAACTCTCGAAGGCTTTGAGGTGTTGGTGGTGGTGTTCTGGTGGAATAAATGGCATGTGAAGGAAGGACTAAAGAAAGGTGTTCTGCCCTGAAATGGAAGACCGCAGTATGTGCAAAAATACAAAACTGAGAAAAATGGTAGATACTGCAGTTTTCCCTTGCCTTACTACTGATTTTGCAGATACTGCAAATGGGACCCCTTAAATACTCGTGGAAAGCTTTGAAGAATCATTCTGAAACTGCAGTATCTGCAAAAATACAAAACTGAGAAAAATGGTAGACACTGCAGTTTTCCCTTGCATTACTACTGATTTTGCAGATACTGCAAATGGGACCCCCCCTAAATACTCGTGCAAAGCATTGAAGAATCATTCTGAAACTGCAGTAAATTGCGTATTAGTGTTTCACGAGCCCAATAGGTGGCATATCTCCATTTCGAAAATTTTGCAGATAGTTCAGTTTTGTTTATTTTAGGGCAGTATTGTTGATGGATTAATGGATGGGACAACCACTGGAAATGAAAACAGGAAAGTAAACATGAGAGTATACATTTTTGCATTCCAAAATGGTACACTCTCACGTATACAGAAACATGTACATCTAAGGGTGTACTACACCAGATTTATTTCTGAAGTTAGAATTACTGTTTTTATATTTATTTTATAACAAAGAGGAACCATGTGGCCCAAAACTGCCAGTAAAAACCTGAAATTATTCATAAAAATAAAAGATTACGACCCTGTTATAAGATTTTATTTTATTTTATATACAATCGAAAACCTTGAAAACTCGCCCAGAACGGAAATATAATTAACTTTAAATAATACTGAACATATACAAAGAAGGTTATTTATTCCGAGGCTGCAAAAGAGACAAGTTTTGTGACTTTTCTCTCCATCCGGTTGAATCAACTTCACCCTTGCCAATCAAAAAAAAAAAAAAATGCATTAAAAAAGCACAAACTTTAGCGGCCGGACAGACAGACAGACAAACAATCAAATCGGGCATTTACGAGATGCCCAGGAGAGTAAATCGACGGAGTAAAAACAATCAGAACGGAAAAATGGTCTGTAATACAAACCATCATAAGAAATACTTTAGACGATTTGTACATCAGAGGAATAAAAACAGTAATTTAAATACAATGAAACTAATCGTGCTTCCCACAACAATTAATCATCAGACGTGCATTACTTCTGATGATGTAAAATAATCACGGGTTTGATTAGAAAGCGAACGGTACTACATTCTCTTAAAAATCAATTCATCAATTTTATATCAGTATCGTCCACCAAAAACAAATGATCTTTCAGTATCACAGCACCATCAAAGCGATATCTATCTGAGCTTTCAAAGGGCATCGAAAAGCTCAATCAAAGGATGCAGCAGGCGTCTTTTTTTTTAGACAAATCAGAAACTTTTATCAGTTATTTACCTGAATCTCATTTCTGCAGAAATCCGTCAAGACGACATATTTTATTTAATTTATCTGTAGCTAGAGAGAAAACAAACCCATTCTTTCTTACTTAATCTGTTATACGCTGACATTTGGAAAGTGATTTTCGTTAAATTAAAAGTAAACAAAAGCAAGTTTTCATTATCACAACGTTTCTGCTGTTAAAGAGAATCATGAGGAAATAAACAATATGTATATGGAAGCATTTGTAAAGTATTCTTATCTGAGTTAAACAGTAAATAAACATTTCAAATCACGTACAGTAATCACCGTTACTTCGACTTGGCAACTAACCACGTTCATTTATATTTCAATTAATAAATTTTCCCAGCAGGCAGAGAGAGAGAGAGAGAGAGAGAGAGAGAGAGAGAGAGAGAGAGAGGGCGGTGTCCGTTTAAATCTCGCCTATGGCAGGTGGTTCGTGGCAACTCCACCTACCACCCACCCACCACCCCAACAGATAGTCCCCAGTGACCCAACCCAAGCCTAGACGTATTATTAACCCCCAAACCCCACCAAATCCGGACGGAAGTACCCCCACCCCGCTGTCAAAACCTACCCCACCAACTCTCTCTCTCTCTCTCTCTCTCTCTCTCTCTCTCTCTCTCTCTCTCTGTGAACGCATCGCTACAAACTGTTGCCAGGATAAATGGGGGAGGGGAAAGAACATGCAATGCTTTCACTTTCACCGTAAAGTCACGCCATTCCATAGACTTACTTCGCAATGAATTAAAATTATCTTATTTTTTATTGCAGGAACAAGCAGAAACTTAAGCGAAATAAACTGAGGTCTGGTCTGGTGTTATTTTGGAGGAATTAGCAGAAACTTATTTTGGAGGAATTGACAGAAACTTAAGTTAAAAAACCGGGCAATCTTTCAACCTTCACAAAGACTAGGCCTATATTCTTTATAGCAATACAAACACAGATTACATTCGGTGAGGTGAAGTTTTATAAACAATGAGTCTAATTACATTTAAAGCGATACCCTCCTCTCTCCTCTCTCTCTCTCTCTCTCTCTCTCTCTCTCTCTCTCTCTCTCAATGACGAACACGTGTCTTGTTATAGCAATCATAAGCGCAATTTCTGTAAAGGTTAAACAGCAGATAAGACTAAGATAGCATCTTTAGACTAATTTTAACATAACATGAAAAATGATTTAGAAAGATTATCAGTTGTAGACATGGAAAGAAATATGATGAACCGTTATGACTCACTTCCTACAGGCAAAGGGGAAGTAACACTAATTTGTAATATTTATAATCTTTATTTTCCTGAAGCGTAAAGACAGTAATAATAAAAAACGGGGAAAAATGTAAGACGAAATAGAATGGGAGGAACCTCGATAAAGCATACCTGCCTTTAAATAATAAAGAAAAATAGGCAAAACCGATTTATTATTATCAGAGGGATTTGCGTTTTTTATTCATTTATTTATTTATGTTTGCTTTCCTTTTCGATAGTTTCATTCCATCTTTTCCAGAGTCTTCAAAAACAAAATTCCACTGACAGCTATTTGACACCTTGTTAGTTACATATTCCCTTCGTCTTTCATCTTTTTTTAGTGCCATGCGGTGCACTGTAGGCATTACTCAAGGTTAACAAGAAGAGAGTGTGTACACCGCACACCAGCCCTTACGTTTCATAAGACGTATTGAACGTTTTTAAAACGGGAGGCCCGGTAGCGCAGAATAAGCCTAGGCCTATTCTGCCTCCTGCGGATTTCCATACTCCTTTGACAGACGTCTTTCTAATTTCCAGTGTCTTAGGCCCACTTTCCATAAATTTTTATCCTGCGTCTGTTTAAGGGGCAGAGCTGTAGTTTTCAAAGGAAACCCCATTGGTGCTATTATTATCATCATTATACCACGCTCCCCGCCTCTCTCTCTCTCTCTCTCTCTCTCTCTCTCTCTCTCTCTCTTCTTATCCTGCGTCTATTTAAGAGGCAGAGTTGTAGCTTTGAAAGAAAAATCCATTGGCCCTTTTATCAACATCATCACACGACTCTCTCACTCTCTCTCTCTCTCTCTCTCTCTGTCTCTGTGTGTGTGTGTGTGTGTGTGTGTGTGTGTGTTTGTGTGTGTGTTTGTGGCTTTCTTCTTGTAATGGACGGGTAGAATAAGCTGGTCATTTCTTATAGTTCACAAGGTAATCAATCATCATACTTTACAAACACAGAAAGTATTTACAATGAAACAAACATATTCACATGACTGACACCAAGAAATAAGTAGGACTTAGGAGCCATTATATCTTCTGCTTTAAATTTAGCCGTTTCAGTATTCACCCTTCAATATCTACAATGAAACGAAAAAAAAAAGAGATTCACCTGAAAGACAAACAAATACAATAAACAAAAAAATCAAGGACAAATATATATATATATATATATATATATATATATATATATATATATATATATATATATATATATATAAATATAGTACATTGTTTGTATTCCTGACTCTTCACCACAATATTTCAAACGAAAAGAACAATCACAAACAAACAGAAACAAAGAAAGAACAAAGACTCAATCTAGTTCTCCTGCATCTTCTTATCCACTTAGCCCGTCTCAGTTCCCAATAAAAAAAAATAAAAATAAAAATAAATAAAAAATAAAAAAATTAAATTTTTTTCATTCTACCTCGAGCTGTTCCCAGTCAAAAAGAATCCTAAAAAAAAAAAATTAAAATTGAAAATTTTTAAATTTTACCTCGAGCTGGACGACAAAAATGCCGCGGTGTCGCTGTGGGTCGCGCTGGCCGGGTATTGGGTGGTTCTCATCCATTTTGTCCCATCTGAAAAAAATAATAAATAAATAAATAAATAAATAAACTGATGAATTGAACACCTGGCAGTCAAATTCATTCCATTAAAAAAGCACACACACTTTCGTATTACATTTTACACCAGCTGTAAAACTGAGTGACACATTACAAGGAAAATAAAAATACGTAACAAATAAAACAATATTATACATCATTCATTCACTTATGCTTCACACTTTTCAATAACAAGAGAGAAAAGCATAAAATGTCCCATACAGATTTATGATTCACTTATGAATTTGGTACTTTGGCATTTATTTCAATTAAGTTTTTTTTATATATATCTTCATGTTGAAGCATAACGTAAGAATTAAAACAATATTATTCATCATTCATTCACTTATGCTTAGCACTTTTCAACAGCAAAAGAAAAGCATAAAATGTCCCATACATATATATGTGATTCACTTATGAATCTGGCATTTTACATTTAATTTCATTAAGTTGTGAAAAACATTCTCATTTTGAAGCGTAGCTGTTGAATCTGGGTTAACCAAACTAAAGCTGTAACTAGTATATAACAAGACCCATAAAGATAGCTTTTATTTTGGATGTTTTCTCAATTCAAAATTAGTCCAACTGAAACTGTCGACTTGATTCACTCACCTCTAGATTTTAAAGTATCTCTAAAAAAAAAAGTTAAAAAAGTTAAAAATTTAAAAATTTAAACTTCACTTAATGTTTCATAAAATCTCGTACATATTTCAATGCGTTTCAGAACTTTGATCTCCTGTCAAATTCCATAATTAAAAATTCAAATAATAAAACTCGGCGCTTGCGCAGGGCGTGTGATAGAATCTCGTACAGTATGTATAACTTCAAATATTTAAGGCCACAAACAAACAGAGGCTTAGCCAGGATTTATAAGGCTAAGTTGAAAGTTTTAGTATATGATGAATCTTCTCCATATTTATCAACCTTTAAATATTATATATTTCACTAACCGGAATGATCTCACATCGAAAACCTGCTCAGTATTCTTTACTAATCTTCTGCAGGAGATGACCATGGCTACAAAAATACCTCTTTGTGGTGAAAATTAGCATCCCTAAGACCCAACTTATATCAATGGAAACTATAATATAACTAATATATACTTCTCGCATACGATCCGATATACTGTTTTCGTGTTATGTTACCTCCCACAAAACCACTGCTACTTAACTATACAAACAGGAACCAAATTTGAATGTAATAAAAGCGGAAAAAATAACAAACTGGTAACTCGCGGTGTACCTAGCGTGCCCGGGAGATTTGTGGCGCAGCAGAACAAAAATAAATAAATAAATATTAGATAAAAAATGGAAAAATCGAAGGAAAAACAAAACGAGCGTTGGGTAATCTGCCTGCAGTACGAGACATGTTTACTTTTCATCAGAACACGGTACACTGCATTTGACGGGAAATATCATCGAGTGTTTGACAATGGCTGTTGAAAAGATGACATACACACACACACACACACACACACACACACACACACACACCGCGTTCACTGAAGCGAATGACAATTTTAATGGTAAAGTTAGAAAATAAGTGACGTGGGCCTATATCGTCAATTCCTTATTAATGTTAATTGCAAATACATAATTAGATCTCTTACAATACCGTTCTTCCTCCCATCATTAATTTGAATTCCACTTTCGGAGTTATGAAGGTGCTGGATTTGTTCTACAGTATTCCTTAAACGAAACCAAAGGCCTTTGAGATAACCTAATAAAAGAAAGTAAAAAATGCTCCGAAGTTTCTTCGGCGCAATCGAGTTTTCTGTGCAGCTGCTACAGCGTATAATCAAGGCCACCGAAAATAGATCTTTCTTTCGGTGGTCTCGGTATAATGCTGTATAACCGCGGCCCTTGAAATTTTAACCACGGCCTGGTGGTGGCATGTCCTATATCGTTGCCTGACGCACGATCATGGCTAACTTTAACATTAAATAGAATAAAAAGTACTGAGGCTAGAGGGCTGCAATTTGGTGTCTGATGACTGGAGGGTGGATGATCAACATACCAATTTTCAGCCCTCTAGCCTCAGTAGTTTTTAAGATCTGAGGGCGGACAGAATAAAGTGCGGACGGACAGACAAAGCCGGCACAATAGTTTTCTTTTACAGAAAACCAATAAAAGTGACTGACAAATCAATTCTTTTGCAACTGACTGCAAAGCACTTGAAAAAAATTAGGAAAGTCAGTGCCCTGCCCCACCATCCCCCACCCTCAATTTTTCACGTTTCATATGAAAAGGCCGACGGAAGTGGCAAAACGAAGACAGAAAACCAGAGACAGAGAGATGGACAAACCTCGAAAGAAACCAAAGACCGAACGGGGAGGGAGAAAAGGTAGAAAAGTGAGGAAAGGAAAAGGAACAAGTAACAAGAAGTGAGGAGAGAGAGGAATGAGGAGGGTAGGTTGAGGGGGAGGGAGTGAGGGAAGGTGGAGAAAGGGAGAGAAAACGCCTGAGAGGGGGAGGGAGAAAGGGAAGGTGGAAGAAGGAAGAGAGAGAAAACGTAGAAAAGAGAGAGGAAGGGAAAAGAAACAAGGAACAAGGAGAGACGAGCGAGAACCGAGGAAGGTAGGTGAGAGAGAGAGAGAGAGAGAGAGAGAGAGAGAGAGGGGAGAGCCAAAGAGAGGGAAGGGGTGGGGGAAGGGGGAGGGGGAGGAGTTATACCTGCCATCAGTATGCATGAGGCAGGGGAGAAAACCCCCTTTTAGAAAGAGTTAAAACACATTTCCCTCCGAAGGAAGAACCATCGTCTGGCCTCCTTGGTTCTCAATATGCGTTGTCTGCCAATAAGAGATTTGGCCTTCGACGGCGATGTATTCATTGCCCCTTGGAAGGGCGAAGAAGGAAAGGCTTCTCTTATTATTATTATTATTATTATTATTATTATTATTATTATTATTATTATTCATGAAAATCTCATAAGACCACGAGTCACTAAAATGGTGAAGAAATCCACAAAGGCTAAAATATGTATATTTTATTATTAAATATATATTATTATTATTATTATTATTATTATTATTATTATTATTATTATTATTATTTATAGGTAGTAGACCCTCTTTCAAACATGTATTGTTGAATGTTATTGCAGTATCAGCTGCATTCAATTTACATAGAGTTTTCTCTGTCATAATAATAATAATAATAATAATAATAATAATAATAATAATAATAATAATAATAATATTATTATTATTATTATTATTATTATTATTATTATTATTATTATTAAAATCGTCAAGAATTCACGAGTGACGGCTAAACAGCTACAGCTACCATTATTATTATTGCAATTATTATTATTATTATTATTATTATTATTATTATTATTATTATTATTATTATTATTATTATTATTATTAAAATCGTCAAGAATTCACGAGCGACAAAACTAAACAGCTACCAGCCATCTAAGCAAATATTATTATTATTATTATTATTATTATTATTATTGTATTATTATTATTATTATTACCACCTAGAAAACCTTCTCAAATCACGAACCCAATATCCTGATGGGTGAAAAAAAAAAAAAAAAAAAAAAAAAAAGCGCCCCGGCAAAACGAGGACTAAAAGAACGGGACACTGGAATGGTTTCCCATTCTCCCCGAAGGAAAACTTCATTTGAATAACACAGTTTGCCCAGAGGATCTCTCGCTCTTTCTTAAACTCTCTGTCCCAAATATTTTTTCCGAGGGAGCGAATTCCGCCCGGGAAATATCGCCGGATTTAGCACGCGGGCCAAATCGAAGAGAACTATAACGCGAGGTGAATTATTATAAAGTCGGGGCTTTATAAGACGGTAGGAAAAGTCTGGAAGGTTGACAGGGCTGGCAAAGAGGTGAGGGAAGTCTGCAATAATGCACTCGACGTTATTTTAATATTATATAATGTCGCGATATTTAAATGTATCGCCATATTGTTATACAAATATAAAAGCCATGATGATTTCATGATAATTTTGACCGTAATATTGTGGAATGAACCTTTTTCCATATATATATATATATATATATATATATATATATATATATATATATATATATATATATATATATATATATATATATATTACTAAAGGACCTCATTCAAACTGGATACCATCAGTTTGAACGAGGTCCTTTAGTAATCCTACTAATGCACAGAACAATTGTGTAAGTGATAAAGTTAATGTATGTATATATATATATATATATATATATATATATATATATATATATATATATATATATATTATATATATATATATATATACATATATAAAACAGCATTCAAATGAACAAAAGGAAAGGGCATCAAACCACAGAGGGGATTACGAAGTAATGATAACAATGCTAAATACCCCTAGATCTTCTTATCCACGTAATAAAATCCATTCCCCCTGTTTCAGACTGCATGGGGCAACGGCGAAATCGGATTAAAGGTGAAAAAATAACATCGGAACATATCAGAGAATATATGCAAGATTATGCAAGAGTTTTCGTCTCCGAAAACCCTCGTATCCGATAATGGGCAAATGATTGGTAATTCCAATTAACCACATTTATATAATTTATATTTACAGAATACAAAAAGGACTTTCAATTGGAGAGGTTAACGAGCTCGTGCATAAGGAACTAAGAGATGATTCCGAACGCTGGAAGTGGAATACGATAATTACAACCAAGGTCTAGAAATATGAAAAGAATACTACAACAAAATATAAGATGTATAAATTTCCTATTTTTTTCAAAACGGATGAGACATTTTCCATGACGAATCGTCAGCTACGAGACGTTTCCTACCTGAAGTTAATCGGTCTCATAGTGAATATCTCTGACAGCTTTGATCAAAATTTGTTCATTTGTTCAAGAGATACCCAGTTATAACACAAAAACGTAATAAGCAGAAAATGGCAAAAGGGGCATATTAGCTAAATGAATGAACTAAAACGCTCAATCAAACTGGCATGAATAAGAGCAATGAAAATAAAATGACAGTAATAAAAAATTTTTCTATAAATATATATATATATATGTAATGATGATAGTAGCCTCTGCTGGCAGACTGGAGAATGGAAAGCGGAACAGATGAAAGGAAAAGAAAGAGAGCAAATAACAGGAAAATAAACGGACAAGGAAAAACAAATGAAAGGAATCGAACTGATGTAGGCCATCTTCAGCCCAGACAAGACGACTGGGAACTCAAGCCTGACAGAACACCTTAAACGTAATGGAGGAGGAGGTGGAGAACGGGCATAAAGGTGGCGGTAAAGGCGGAGAGAGGGAAGTGAGGAGGAGGAGGAGGAGGAGGAGGAGGAGGAGGAGGAGGAGGAGGAGGGAGGAGGAGGAGGGAGGAGGAGGAGGAGGAGGAAGGAGAAAAAGGTCAAAGAGAAACGCTCAGTAAAAATGAGGTTTTTTTATTTTAGTGTGAGGTCATTTTCGAAATTTAATACAATTTTTGCCTTAATCTGTTCATGGCTTATTGGCTTAAGTAGTTTTAAATGAATAAAGTTAATTACGCACAGATATGACATGTATACATATGTATATATATATGTGTGTAAATATATATGAATATATATATATATATATATATATATATATATATATATATATATATATATATATATATATATATATATATTTATATATATACAATATATGTATGTGTGTGTGTGTGAATATATATATATATATATATATATATATATATATATATATATATATATATATATATATATGTATATATATATATGTGTGTGTGTGTGTGTGTGTGTGTGTGTATATGTGTGTGTACACTTTATATATATATATATATATATAAATTTGTAAATCAAAGCTATTGGTATATATATACATATATATGCACACTTTGTAATTTAATTACAAAATTTGTAAATCAAATACAACGGCTGACAGAACTCAACGTATTCAATACCTTCAAAAACAACGTATCAAAAAAGATCGCAAAACCAACAAAAACGTGAAGCTAAAAGGGTGGACAATGAACAACACTAAAGAGAACACAACAAATAATGCGCTGACTGTCTCTGGCTGTCAAGTCCTCCAGCAGGAGAGAGCAGAGGTAATTCGCCGGGAACTGAGAATCAGAGGACATGGTACGTTTAGGGTGGTATGCATCTAGTATTACTTCTCTTCTCTCTCTCTCTCTTTCTCTCTCTCTCTCTCTCTCTCTCTCTCTCTCTCTCTCTCTCTCTGAGGCCATGTTTACTTGTCAGATCTGTTGTTGAACGCAGCCTGTGTTGCAGACGAAAAACAAAGATTTCAATATATATATATATATATATATATATATATATATATATATATATATATATATATATATATATATATATATATCTGTTCGCCCTATACGAAGACCAAGTGAAAAGGATAAAGGCAAAGCTGAACAGAAAGAATAAAAGGTCGTTTCGACGTTAGAACAAGGGGACAGCAGCTGTTCGGCAGGTAAAAGTTTTCAATCACATCTTACTCTCCTACTTAGGTAGAGACTGAAGAACTCTCATAGGATATTACGTTTTTGGTTATCACGCTGAGACGTGAAAGGAATGTTCAACAATTGTAATGAATATAGAGAATCTGATGGTCACTGTTCACTAGATAAGCATGTAATTGTAATAACCACATTGACACTATACTAAAATGCTCAAAATTACACTTCATTACAGCGGTTGGATATTCCGCTCATAATCCGACTTGATGACAAACAAGTAAAAAATGCGTCTAAGTTTCTTCGGCGCAGTCGAGTTTTCTGTATAGCCGCTACATCGTATAAACAAGGCCACCGAAAATAGATCTATCTTTCGGTGGTCTCGGTATAATGCTGTATGAGACGCGGCCCATGGAACTTTAACTACGGCCCGGTGGTGGCCTGGCCTATATCGTTGCCAGACGCTCGGTCATGGCTAACTTTAACCTTACATAAAATAAAAACTACAGAGGCTAGAGGGCTGCAATTTGGTATGTTTGATGACTGGAGGGTGGATGATCAACATACCAATTTGCAGCCCTCTAGCCTCAGTAGTTTTTTCAAGATCTGAGGGCGGACGGAGAGACAAAAATCCATCTCAACAGTTTTCTTTTACAGAAAACTAAAAGCGTAATCTTCTATGAACATTTTCTAATACTTACATAAATAAAAAAGTAATAAAAAGTAATAACAACTTTCTTTTTTCCTTCCTTCCCGTCACTTCCTTCCTCTTGTTCGAACGCTGAAATTACCTTTTATTTCCTCATTTTTCTCCTTCCCTCCATCCCGGCTAACGTTCCCCCCCCCCCAACCGCCCCCCCCCCCAATTAATCTGCATATCCGGCGAGACTGACAGAGGTAATCAAAAGGTTGTCGGACGCTGTTCCATCATCATGAGTATCATCATCATCATCATCATTATCATCATCATCATTATGATGGACTGAGGAAAATAAAAGTGACTTTTTTTTAAGAGTGGAAAAATAAATAAAAGATTCTTTTAGGTGGAAAATAAACGTTCTCTTTTTAGGTGGAAAAATAAAAGTTCTTTATTTTGAGGCGAAAAAATAAAAGTTTTTCTAGTGGGACAATAAAAGTTCTTTTTCTAGGTGGAAAATGAAAGTTTTTTTTTAGGTGGAAAAATAAAAGTTCTTTTTCTAGCTGGAAAAATAAAAAGTTCTTTTTCTTTAAGTGGAAAAATAAAAGTCCTTTTCTTTAGGTGGAAAAATAAAAGTTCTTCTTTAGGTGAAACGATGATATTCATAAACGCAAACATATAATGCGTCAAAAAAAAACAAGAAGAACCACAATGATACCAAAAAAAAAAAACATACAGCAGCAGCAACAAGGAAGCAAAAAAAAAAAAAAAAAGCAGAAAAAATGGGTCACGGTGATGCACCTCTGAAAAAATGAAAGCACACGCCGTCAGCTACATTTCAGCCACTTTGCTTAAAAGCCACCTATTATTCACGCAGTTCCAAAACACAGAGGACGCCATTGCCTGGGGCCGTCCATCACGGTGACAGCTTAAACAAGCAAGCAAGCAAGCACTACTACTCTTTCCAGCTATGGACTCATCAACGCACGACACCTGATACGGAATGATGGCATACAATCAGGTGGGAATGGTTCGGGGAATTTTGGGGGGAATTTGCTTTAGGGGCATCTCAGCTGTGCTCGGAAATCCTTTGGTTAACAAGGTGCAAATACCCACAGTTTGTACGCTGAGAATATTATCTAGCATGGTTTCAGGTGTTCTAGATTAGATGTGTTTTTTTATTCTAAAGATTTTTGTCCATTTTGATGTATTTTTGTTGGACCATAGCCAAGAGCTTGTAATTTTAATTGTACTGTGTTGTGGCCAATAAACGTCTATCTATCTATCTATCTATAAACTCGGCTTTTAATCCATGCTCAAGTTAACATATATATGCAGCAGAAACATTTATTTTACACAAGGAACACACAGACGTACAAATAAATCAAATTGGTCAGCTACAGATTGCAAGTATTAGATTTTCCTAATATGTTCTCAATTAGCAATTAAAAATCCACAATTATGTACATAGGCAAAACTGTATTTTTCAAAATACGAAAAACGATTTAAAAATGGAAGCTTTCGACAGTCGCCTTCAGCCAACTGGAACTAGTTGGCTGAAGATTTCAGGACCATCGTTCAAAATGTCGAAAGCTCCCATTTTATTTAATCATATTTGTATTTTGAAAAACAGTTTTGCTCAAATACAGAACTGCGGATTTTCAACTTACTATTTCCGACCACATATGAAAAATACTTTCTTCAAAATACAAAAACACATATACATTTTCAACTTACTACTTCCGATCACATATGAAAAAGACATTTTTCAAAATACAAAAACACATATACATAATTGCGGCTTTTTGCTTATTATTTCCGATCACATAATAGTGATGCATCATACACGTTCTCAATGGCGCCGAAAGTCCAACTTCTCGACACTTCAATGGTAACGAGGATTCTGGATCGCGCCCTTGCAACGTAAAGCGGTCTTGTGAATTTACGACACTAGCTGCTGAGGAGTGTGCAGGTATGTGTGCAGAGAGAGAGAGAGAGAGAGAGAGAGAGAGAGAGAGAGAGAGAGAGAGAGAGTCAGCATCACTCGCCGCGATTTACAGAGCAAACAAGTTAGAGAATGGTGCAGGGACACATACACGGTGAGAAGTGTTTATTTACTCGGCTCAGTTATTTATTGTAGGCATAAAAACGAAGAGAATCTTTCTTTTCTTTCATTGTTTTATTATTGTATCCTTCCTTTAGCTACAGTCTTTGGGGTTAACCCTAGCTCTCTCTCTCTCTCTCTCTCTCTCTCTCTCTCTCTCTCTCTCTCTCTCTCTCTCTCTCTGTCCTTCAGACCAAACTGTACCTAACAACCAGGTGTCATGAATACGAAAATGGATTCAAACGACTCACGAAACGGGTACAAATAACGGCATCTCTTCACAATCAGGATATTTTGAACCCGGCATTCTGTGTCTTACAGACGAAAACACTGAATATAAAAAGAGAGAGATAAAAGAGAGAGAGAGAGAGAGAGAGAGAGAGAGAGAGAGAGAGAGAGAGAGAGAGAGATTCTTCCACTGACGAACATCAATAGTCACCCAGGTAAACATTCCCCGTCATCTTTGGCTGGGTCAGTGCCTGGATGCTCCGAGTTGCAGAAATTGGTGTCCTGTCTCTCGAGAAAGAACTTGGCGCCTGAGAGAGAGGCTGAGCAGTTTCTTAACAGCTCAGATCCACCATCCAGATTAATATTTTGGTCTTTATTTTTCTTTTTTCTGTCTTGGAAAGAGGTTAAGCTGTATCTTTAATTTCAAATCCACCATCCAGATTAATGCTTTGTTCTTTATTTTTCTTTCTTTCAGTGCTTGAAAAAATAACTTGATTCTTGAGCAAGAGGCTAAACAGTATCTATAATTTCAAATCCACCATTCAGATAAATACTTTTTTCTTTATTTTTCATTTTTTCTAATTCAGATTAATACTTTGTTCTTTATTTTTTCATTTTTTCAGTGCTTGAAAAAATAACTTGATTCTTGAGCAAGAGGCTAATTAGTATCTGTAATTTCAAATCCATAATTCAGATAAATACTTTTTTCTTTATTTTTCATTTTTTCAGATCTTGAAAAAATAACTTGACGCCTATGAAAGGCTAAGCGGTATCTCTAATTTAAAATATGCCATTCACATTAATACTTTTTTCTTTGTTTTTCATTTTTTCAAATCTTGTAAAAATAACTTGGCCCCTGAGCAATAGGCTAAGAAGTTTCTTAAAAGTTCAAATCCACCACTCAAACTAATATACTTTTTATTTTACAATCTTTCAACTCTTGAAAAAAATAGTGAAAAAATACCTAAGACAGCGTGTGAAAATGACTTCAATCTGTCACCTTCGAAAAACAAAATCAAAATAACTGCCATCATTTTTCAACTGCTACCATCAACTTGAATCCGACCCGCGAGAGAAAGAGATACGAGAAATGTGAAGGATTCAGAAATCTTTCGGTAGAATGTGATGAGGTAAAAAAAACTTACCTGATAAAAGGCATAAAAAAATTTATGTACATGACCTACCTTCCAAATGTACCAAGGCAGTAAGTATACAGTATAAACTTTCTCACTGAGAAGTTACCTATACCTACCCTTAAAAGTATACAAACTCATACATGTCCACACTTACATATATATATATATATATATATATATATATATATATATATATATATATATATATATATATATATATATATATATTCAAATATAAATATATGTATATATATTTATATATATAATCTATATACATACATATATATATATATATATATATACTATATATATATATATATATATATATATATATACATATACATCTTCACTGCAATGGAGTATCAACTTCCCTCTCGAACAGAAAAAAAAACCTTGTCACTCATCCTGTACAAACTGGCGATGATGCAGAGAACCAACATGAACGCAAAGTTTCATCCTTCTTCATTCAGCTTACAAAAGACTGATACTGGCCTCATTCGCCCCCGTCGGAAATATTGCTCGCTATTTGGGGCACTCCATCTCGGGTCTTCCTCCTGCTGGGTATGGACTGAATCGACGGCAATTTGTTCAACAACTCTGCCCTTTCCTCTTCTCCCGTTCTCTTAGTCTCCTTCAGCAAAAGGATTCCCTGTCTCTCTCTTCTTATAAGTGATGTTTCGTTCGCCGTTTCATCGGACTGAATTGAATATAGAATTTAGGCCACCGGCCAAGCGCTGGGACCTGTGAGGTCATTCAGCGCTGAAACGGAAATTGACGGTAAAAGGTCTGAAAGGTGTAACAGGAGGAAAACCTCAAAGCAGTTGCACTATGGATCAATTGTTAGGAGAAGGTTGAGGAAAGTAAGATGGAAGAAAGAGAATATGAAAGGAGGTACAGTAAAAGGAACGAAAGGGGTTGCAGCTAGGGGCCGAAGGCGCCCTGCAAAGAATCTTAGGTAATACCTTCAGTGCACCGCATGAGGTGCACTGACGGCTCTACCTTCCTACGGGGTTCACAGGCGGCCTCGTAACACCAGTGAGGCAATCCCTTCCCATAGTATTCTGTGTAAACTGTTCTTCACTGATTGCAAAATTCATTTGCCTCCTTTTCATCAACTTTGGAATAATTCTGTTATTATTTCAGTTCTTGCTCACTTAGAGAAGGCAGGTCAATACTTCCTTCATGATTTCCCCAGACCTTTCTTCCAAATGAGAGAGAGAGAGAGAGAGAGAGAGAGAGAGAGACTTCTATAAATAATATAAAATTACTACGATGTTAAAATACTTAACGTATACAAGCAAATAGCTGAGGGTTTTACAATCGACCAGAATTCAAGCCCACGGAAGGAACATGTAACATGAACATGTTAAACAGAGAGAGAGAGAGAGAGAGAGAGAGAGAGAGAGAGAGAGAGAGATCAAGGCCCAAGAAAGTAGACGGCGCGTGGCAGCCTGCCTGGAACAAGTAGTAGCGACAAGGCAAGGTAGGAGGAGGAGGAGGAGGAGGAGGAAGAAACAGAGGTAGGGGAGGGCGACTCCAGACAGGATTGCGACCACTTATGTGATTACTGTAATTCAGAGAGTATCCCAAGACACGGCGAGAATTTTGTTTCTCGAAAATTCAAATTCGAAGTCTTTCGCGATAAAGGTGACATAGAAACATAGAGAGTTTTCTTAATGTATATAATCCACAAACCTTGACCGAAAGAATCTAACGACTGAATTGAATTGAATTGATTGACCTTTATTCCACCTATAAGCCATAAACATTAGATAAAATTTTTACACACACACACACACACACACACACACACATATATATATATATATATATATATATATATATATATATATATATATATATATATATATATATATATATATATTTCTTTACAAAAGACTTTACGGAGAATATTGCATAAATATTCATACCTTTATGAAGTATAATTTCACATTTATTAAAAACCTTTTTTCTGTCATCTCCATACAATGAGAATTATTTATTTACACTAAATTCAGTTCCCAAGGCCCTGACTCTTGAAACCAAATTGACTGAATGTAAATATGCCCAGAAAAAAATTTTGCCCCTCTAAATCTTTAGATTATGACATAAATAAACTACAAACTCCCATACAAAGAGAATTATTTTTTTGCACCAAATTCAGTTCCCAAGATCTTGACTCTTGAAACTAACTTGATTGAGGATAAATATGCGCACATAAAAAAATTTTCTCCCTCCGAATTTTTAGGTTATGACATAAATAAGCAACAAACTCCCATTAAGCACGGAGACGAAGGCTTCATAATAAGCGCTGGCGACTTAAAAGTCATTTTCCACTGCGGTAAACATGCTAATTATTACCTCGTGGCTACGACAATTACACGAAGTTTAGACAAAAAGAGGAAGCCATCGCCAACCAGTTTGAGGTCACTTTTACATAACAGCCGCTCGGAATTAGATCGTGAATGGATATGAAAGGAAACGGGTGAAAGAATGCGCCGAAGTTTCTTCGACGCAATCGAGTTTTCTGCACAGCCGCTACAGCCTATAATCAAGGCCACCGAAAATGGATCTATCTTTCCCTGGTCTCGGTATAATGCTGTATGAGCCGCGGCCCGTGAAACTTTAACCTCGGCTCGGTGGTGGCCTATTATATATCGTTGCCAAAAGCACGATTATGGCTAACTTTAACTTAAATAAAATAGAAACTGCTGAGGCTAGAGGGCTGCAATTTGGTACGTTTGATGATTGGACGGTGGGTGATCAACGTGCCAATTTGCAGCCCTCTAGCCTCAGTAGTTTTTAAGATCTGAGGGCGGACATAATAAATTGCGGACGGACAGACAAAGACGGCACAATAGTTTTCTTTTACAGAAAACTAAAAGGAATGAACGAGTAAAAGCGCAAGATTAACACTCAAAGGAAAGGAAGGAAAATATGAATAAATAATAATCACAGAAATGTACAAGCAACCTTCGCATTGATGAATTTAGAGTAAATATCAAAATACACAATGCTTTGCTAAAGTCAAGTAAAAACCAGGTAACCCTTCAATTATTAATATGCAGGAATAAAACACAAAGATACATAATAATGGAGAGAGAGAGAGAGAGAGAGAGAGAGAGAGAGAGAGAGAGAGAGAGAGAGAGAGAGAGAGATTTACCTTCCACATTTTAAGCATTGCCCAAATAACGTGAATTGGAATCTGTATACACACACACACACACACACACACACACACACACACACACACACATATATATATATATATATATATATATATATATATATATATATATATATATATATATATATATATATATATATATATATATATATATATATATGTTTGTGTATACACACATACATAAATATACAAGTGCTATGTAAACAAGCGGATATATTTAAAATATACTCACCCTTACAACACAAGAAAATATGACTCAGGTAGGCTATAAGAAAATCACTCCAGTTGGCAACAATAACTTACAAAGTAGTTTTAAGCACACTAAAGACGCAATATTCCTATATCACCTTCGGGTAACTCTTTACACAAGTTATAATTCCATGGAAAAGCCCATTGCAAGTCACAGATAATTACGAAAACCAAAATAATCGTCCCAAAGTGCAGACAATTCACGATGACGGTCTTCCTACACAAGAACACTCCACAAGAGGTACGATAATCAAATATCGTCTGCAGGTTTCCAGCAAATCACCAGGTGGCCCAATGCAGTGACCCGCCGTGACATTTGACCTTAGCTGCGGAGTCACGTCAGCAATCCAGCCGAGGAACCCGCTCAAATAAAGCCTATGAGACGTTCTGCCCTAAAATGGAAGACTGGAGTATCTGCAAAAATACAAAACTGAGAAAATTGGTAGATACTGAAGTTTTCCCTTGCCTTACTACTCATTTGGCAGATACTGCAAATGGGACCCCCCCTAAATAAAGCATTGAAGACTCATTCTGAAACTGCAGTAACTTGTGTATCAGTGTTTCACGAGCCCAATGGGTGGTATATCTCAATTTCGAAAATTTTGCAGATACTGCAGTTTTCCATTTTAGGGCAAATCACCTGTCATGACCTCGGGATTTATGGTCGTGACCAGATCTGATCATTTCCAGGCTCTCTCTTACCCTTTACAGTCTCTGAATAATAAATAAATACGAGTTAGTAAATCTATACTCGGTTACTCTTTTATGTACACATTTCAGCATTCCCCAAAAGATATGTTTAGTCACTGATGTGTCAAATCTGCTTTCTAAAGTTTTGAAGACTCGTTCTACGTGTTATTGCACCCAAGGTCTAGAGAATACAAGGTCTTCACGGCTGACCGAAAATTGGGATCTAATGCGCAGGTAGAGGTTGTGACGTCACGCGGTCTACTCACGGTCTTTTTGGTGATCTCTGACTGATCAGTTCGCAGGCCTTGCTTCCACATATTTGGTATTGATATTGTCCGTAATAGCGGCCTTATATTTTTCTCTTTCCTGCTGCAATTGAGACAGTTTAAGCGATGTGAGTCAAATCTTGTGCAGTAAACGGGTACTTTGAAAATAGGAAAAAATAGGATCTAATTCTTCATAGATTTCTATGGACGACAAGTGCAGTGTCGCAAAAAAGATGGAGTTATGATAAAGGCACAGACGCTTTATATGAATCTAGATCTGCAATGTGTAAAGTCAGACCTGGAAACAGCTTATTCATTATAAGATATAACTAAAATTCTCTTATTTGAATTCATCATTAAGATAGCGAGAGCTGATTTCTTATAGTAGGTATGGTCATGACTTGGGGCAACAAATATAAGGTTATTGAATTCTAGTAGGCAATGGCGTAACTAATCCAACATTGTTAATCCTGCGGATTATTGCAGGGAAATACATGTATTTGCCGATGCTCCTACTTGATAAAACTCATCAGAAACATTTCACTTTCTTAGACCATGGATCTAGGTTATCGTACTGTAGGACTGCTCACATTGAGTCAGGGAACTAATTAAGAAAAGTAAGGGTGATCTAATGACAACTCGAAAACTATTTGAAAACCCGACAGTGAAATTAGCGTTACAGTTAAAGCCACCCACAAAATCTCAAACACTGGAGAAAAAGGTCTGATTGTGGATAGGCACCAAAGAGCGCAATCCAGTTCATTTGCCTTGTTGATAAGTGGTTTGATTTATTCAGTTCTGGAGTGCCTTTCGATAGAAAGTCTTCACGGAATGCTTACGGACTAATCTTAGAAACCAAAACAAACATTGCAAGAGATGATACACCTGTCCAGAACAATGAAAAGTCTGGGAGGAAAAGGATTTTATCCTTTCCAAAAAGGTTTGTGATATCTTGCAAATCTCTAACGAACTTGCCAGGGATGTTAGGTGAAATTTTGTAATATCATACATCTTGACTAGGTTGAATCGAAATGGACTGGAACACTGGTAAATGGGTTGTCATCAGCACCCATCACCTGCTGAATTTAAGCACCGAGTTAGAGCCCATCTCCTGGGAAAAGAGAGAACTCTATGAGCCGCAAAATACAATGTTGAAAATTGCATTAGCGATAATATGACTGAGGTCTCATTTTCTAACTTGATAACTAAAGAAAGCTCTTCTTACGAGGCTGAAGAAACATCTCTTCAGAAAGCGTTTTTATCGGCAATATTGTTTTCGTTGCCAACGGAGGAATTGCAGGATGACAATGAAGACAAAACCGAAGAGGGAGGCATGCAACATAGCCGTAAGTTTCTGAGTATGACTTTCTAGGATCTAAAGAACCGAAGGAGATGGCACAAGGATCGGCACTATAAGTAGAACAAATGAGAAACTAATGAACCTCGACCCGAATTTTTGGAGCATTTAAAAATCGATGGAAAAGATATTTATTTGTTATCATTGTAAACATAACGAAAAAAGTTGGTCACATAATTGTATAATTGTTAACCTTATGTATACATGTACTGTATATGTGTATTTGAGTGTGAGTTGTATATTATAGTGAAAAATTTTTTGACCAGTTGTAATTGTTTGATGATATACGTATAGAAATTATGTTCAACATGTGCTTTATTTTCCTAAAAGGATGAATCATAAAATTTAATATTAAAAGAGTCAACGAGGAAACAGGAGAAAAGTTTTCCATTTTTAGAGAGCTTGGGCAGAGGAGAAAGCAAGTAGACCGCGTGACGTCACGTTTCTTAACTCCCATCTCTTTACCCCAGTTAATCCTGCGCGTGAGAAGACCTTTGTCTAGACCTTGATTGCAACTGACGGAAAAATTCTAAAGACTTTGTGAGAAACTAAATAAAAGTTGCAATTTTCCAATGAAACAACAAATCGTTTATATAAGACTCAAATATCACAATGTGATATATATATATATATATATATATATATATATATATATATATATATATATATATATATATATCATATATAAATATATATATTATATATGACAGAAACATGCTGCGCCATTTTTAATATATAATAAATTAAATTAAAAAATATTTGACCCAGGATTGGCATGACTGATATCATATATAATATATATATATATATATATATATATATATATATATATATATATATATATATATATATATATATATATATATATATATATATCACGTACATTCAAAAGTCCGAAATTAAATTTTCCCAGACTTTGGACACGTTTTCGATTTGAAATCCGTAATTACACTAGACTCGTATTATGATATATATATATATATATATATATATAGAGAGAGAGAGAGAGAGAGAGAGAGAGAGAGAGAGAGAGAGAGAGAGAGAGAGAGAGAGAGATTTCCTAGCCCATGGTTGTTACTTTAATCATTTTTCACTATTTCACAGCCCAGAAGGGAGAAATTAACCACGTGTCACAGTAATACAGTTTTTCGTACATCGCGCTCGGTTCTATGACAAAGAGTTCTAACGTGACTAATCAAAGAAGCCTGGACGTGAGTTGTTTATTATTATTATTATTATTATTATTATTATTATTATTATTATTATTATTATTATTATTATTATTATTATTCAGAAGATGAACCCTATTCATATAGAACAAGCCCACCAAAGGGGCCACTGACTCGAAATTCAAGCTTCCAAAGAATATTGAGGTGTTCGTTAGGAAGAAGTAAGAGGAAGTGAAATATAGAAAGAAGAGACCCCTCTTATTAAAAAGAAAAAATAAATTAATAAACAGATAAATGGATGAAAATGTATTAAAAATGCAAGAAGGGCAGTACGATGGTAGTAATGCATTGCATTTTCGCTTGAACTTCTGAAGTTCCAATTATAGCTATATCCGAAGTATGCTGTATGTGGCGTTGGGGTTGCCAGACGTGTCAAGATATTAAATTATAGATGGAAACCATTGTGCTGGCTTTGTCTGTCCGTCCGTTCTTTTTCTGCCTGCCTACAGATCTTAAATTACTGAGGCTAGAGGGCTGCAAATTGGTATGTTAATCATCCACTCTCCAGTCATCAAACATACCAATTGCAGCCCCTAGCCTCTAGTTTTTATTTTATGTAAGTTTAGTTAGCCATAACCTGGCAACGATATTTGATAACCCACCACCGAGCCGTGGTTAATATTTGCGGTCATAGCATTATACCGAGATTCACCGAAAGACAGATCTGTTTTCGGTGGCCTTGATTACACGCTGTAGCGGCTGTACAGAAAACTCGATTTGTTTTATAATGATCCGTTTCCCTCTTAGGAGGGGAAGGGTTCCTTTAAGGGAAAATCAAGATATCAATCAGTCACATTCATCCTTTCAACTTCGGATTGGCGGCCAACCTTCTCCTAAAACGGACTCACCAAATTTTGACTAGACACTTGCTTAAATATGTAATTTTCTCTTGAAAAATTATTTTTTTTTTAATTTTACTTGTGAAACAAAAAGTCATATAATTGCTACATACTCTATATCATTTAGTATTAATATGTATATTATACATATATATACTTAAAATGTGTGTATGTATTTGTATCATATATATATATATATATATATATATATATATATATATATATATATATATATATATATATATATATATATATATATATATATATATATATATATATATATATATATATATATATATATATTTGTATAGGCTATATATATAAAATTTCCACATGTGACTGTGTTGATTATTTATATATATATATATATATATATATATATATATATATATATATATATATATATATATATATATATATATATATATACATATATATATATATATATATAGAGAGAGAGAGAGAGAGAGAGAGAGAGAGAGAGAGGACTCTTAACACACGTACCATTATCAATATTTACCCCACCATTACCAGACACTTTACAGCAGCACTAGCAGACAAATGGCCGGCCCAGAGGAGAGAGAGAGATGGCAGGTAGGAACCCAATCTGATTAGCCTACGTACGTCCCAAATTCGCCCGCTAAGGCAAGAACGATCGGGTGAAACTCTCATTTGGCTAAAGGGGACCGCGCCCCAAGTTTTACAGTCTGCCTCTGCCGCGATTAGGTAGCGGAGAACAAATCAAACAAGTAGAAATATGTGTCGAAGTTTCTCCGGCGCGATCGAGTTTTCTGTACAGTATGAAACCTTCAGCCACGCCTGGGCAACGCTCGGTTGCTCCCCAAATGTGGTCGAGTGAAGATGCGTCGGTGGCTGGCACCTCTAGCGGTGCCAGATGCACGATTATTGATAGCTCTAACCTTAAATCAAATAAAAAGTATTGAGGCTAGAGAGCTGCAATTTGGTATGTTTGATGATTGGAAGGTGGGTGATCAACATGCCAATTTGCAGCCCTCTAGCCTCAGTAGTTTTTAAGATCTGAGGGCGGCCAAAAAAGTTCATCATATTTACTCGTTATTTTTACTGATACTAATGCTTTTGTTGTTATTGTTAATGTTTTCCCTATTGTTATTGGTGTTGCCATATCGATGTCATTATTATCGTGGTCATTATTAATTCTAAATTATTAATTCTGAATTTTGTGAGTGCTATTATTGCTTTTGTTACTACTGTTAATGTTACTCCTACTGTTATTAGTGTTGCTATCATCGATGACATCATTATCATCATTATTATTAATTCTATATATCTAGTTAAAGTAGCAGAAGGCAATCTCTTCGCTATTTACCGCCTCCAGAGGAAGGTTAAGTAAGCGTTAACGAAGTTAAATATACACAGATTATAATCGTTGAAGCTGGCAACGCCTGTTATTAGCAATCAGAGGTCCCGCCATGAGCAAGGTCTTTACAAAAAAGATACACAACGCCGCACAAAATAAACTGGATCTTTCCTAGATAGTGACTCCCAAAATATCTTTAAAATATCTTTCAACACAAAAGCACAAAAACAAGTAACAAAAGATTTTTGCTGATGGGACAGAACAATGTAATACAACAAATAACACTTTCTAGAAAGTGGCATCAATGCTTTAGACACCAAGCATCGCCACAAACATCTCTATATAATATAAAATGTCTGTAAACAAAAAACACAACAAACAAGAAACAAAATATTCCTGCTGATAAAGAACAAGGCAGAGATTTTTGCTTCTCAGCAAATACAACACTTTCTAGAAAGTGGCATCAATGCTTTAGACACCAAGCATCGCCACAAGCAGCTCTGTACAATATTAAATGTCCTTAAACGCAAAAGCACAGAGACCAAGTGACAAAAGATTCTTGCTGGTACAGAACAAGGTAGAGATTTTCACTTCTCAATAATAAAACACAACAATATGACACTTTCTAGAAAGTGGCATCAATGCTTTAGACACCAAGCATCATCACAAACATCTCTATAATAAAAAAAAGTCTGTAAACACAAAAGCACAAAGAGCAAGCAACAAAAGATTCCTGCTGATAAGGCGAGAAGATCTGCTTGCCAGGTGAATAGGCACAACACACACACGCGCTTCATTCATCAATTAGCACGCGCAGGTGTCAACGCCAGACACGAAAAAGCTCTTACGAACTTTTTACGGAAACTGGAGAGAGAGAGAGAGAGAGAGAGAGAGAGAGAGAGAGAGAGAGAGAGAGAGAGAGAGAGAGAGAGAGAGAGAGAATCTTCTTCTGATACTATTACTTGGTAAACATAGTAAGATGAACAAGTATCTAACACTGTTTAGTATTGCCTTAAAACAGTTTATACTGTACAATAATATATATCTTTATACCAAATAATAGAGAATTCAATTAATTTTGCTTATAATAATTTATTAATGAAGAACGTACAAAATGTGACCCGTACTGAATTTCACCATGATACTCAGAATACTCAAAATGAGAGAGAGAGAGAGAGAGAGAGAGAGAGAGAGAGAGAGAGAGAGAGAGAGAGAGTTGGGGGAACATTAACTGGAAGTATTTTAATTTATTTTGGCAATTGGGACATTCTTTTATATAAAACAACTAGCACAGTGTAATGCATGTTTATGTGTACGTATTTATTTTTGTATACCGTATATATTTACCTCATTTTTATATTTATTTATACGTATTTTAATCGGATAATATCGCTTCTTTCTTCTTTATGAGGTACAACCTGTCACCATCATTTACCCTTCGTTTCTATATATTTTATTATATATATATTATATATTTATTTATACTATATATATATATATATATATATATATATATATATATAATATATATATATATGTGTGTGTGTGTGTGTAGACATAAGCAGCTTAACCAAGTCTGGCTACTGCAGTCTTAGACTCAGCCATTAATTACTCGACCTTGCCGCCTGCTGTCTCATTTCATTTCTTACTCTAATTCTTCATGGTGGCTTTCTTCTCGCAGTTTCATTTCGTTCCTGTTTATTGTGTGGAACTGTGTATCAGTCTCTCTTTCTAGTCTTTTCAAATACTTTATTCTTTTGCTCCTATTTTCAAATGATTTTTTGCGAACAGGGAGATAAAAGGAGACAGAAAATTGGAGGACAAAGAAAAGTAAATATAAAATACCAAAATGTGGAAAGGAAATCAGAGATTACATGATGGGAAGAAAAAAAAAAAGGCTAAGAGAGAAGGAAGGAAAAACAAGGAAATATAAAAGAAAATAAAAAACATAATACAGAAGATTGCGAAGGGGTGTCAAGAAAAATATACTTTTATGAGGAACCTCGTGGAATCATAATTCATTTAATGATCTTATCTGAAATTTCATCTCCTGCCAATCTCAACTACCTTTTAATGATTTTTGGTTTCACATTTGCCTGTTCCCAATTTTATCCATTTTTAATCTGTTCGTCCA